>NW_022639615.1:548370-565411 GCF_010583005.1 Odontomachus brunneus | reverse complement strand
AGCGCACCTAATCAAAAAAACTATTTAAATTAACTATTTCTTTAGAGTTCCGGTTTGTTTTACAATAGTTCTAGAGTTCTATATCATATATGTATATACATATATAAAAGATATCACAGTAACTTTAATAAAACACTTAGACTACATAAGAATAATATTTGTTTTCTTTTAAAGTTTACACCTATATGAAAATGTATGCAATATTAAAAAAAATTTCATATTTTTTTAACCAGTTTTTTAATCAGTATGTAAAAAATGTCAAAAAACTAGACACGATCTATATGTGTGACCACATGTGGCCACATATACAGAAATAACTCATTATCCTTGAATATGACTGGCTGACGAATCGATGGCTTCGTTCGCATTTCGGTCGATGTGCTTGCATCAGTGCGTGAAACGCACGTAGATGAGATTTAACGGTTCGAATCTATACGGAACGTATCCGGGGAAATTCGAATTCATCCGTCTGACTTGACTGGCTGACTGACGTGGTGCATAACTCTTAAAAGCGCGCCACGTATGAACACGTTCGTCTTGCTGGTCGCGCCTGAGCTCTGCCTAATTCGGAAATGGAACCACGTAGCGGACGTAGAAATCGCAATAATGCACCTAACCCGCGAGAAATATACAGTGCGGGAGGATGGATTTACGGCTCGCCGTCGTCTTGAAGAGACCGCGGAGAAATGTACGGGAAAGCGCGAGGAGCGAAATATGAGAAGGAGAATGAGGCTAGAATGCGGGGTTGGTGGGTGCCTATTTAGTGCGCTACGTCGGCTATGTCAACGTTATTATACCTCAGATTCTCAAGGGAAAACTCCCGCATGCGGCACGAGGGGAAGAGACGCGCAACCGAGGCGAATAGATCGCAGAAGCGGTTTCTTAAAATATGGATATACTGTATCGTCGGCGAAACCGCACGAACACGCCTCTACATCGCACCCCAAACAACCGTGACTGTTGCACGTGAATATTTCAAACTTCCACTGTGTAAATTCATGTTTTGACGCGCTTTAAGCTGATCTTTAAGAGCGCCTCGGAATCGCTTAGAATTTAATTTTTGCGCGTTCCTATGCCTAATATAATATATATTTACAATCATTTCTCTTACTGAATCATTCATTTTTTTGTGTATTTGAATGAGTTGCTTTTTATATATTTCTAATGTATATCGACACGTGTAGCAGCAATGTTTCTCTCTGAAGTTTGTTTTTCTGCTCCATTCGAATCCTGCTTAGTTTTTTATTACTTTATATACTTAGATCTCATATATATCTATTTACCTGCTTGTACACTAAAAGAAAAAAATGATTGATTTAACTAAAATTATAGTTACTTTTGACCCAACTATATTTTCGATTGTTTTAACAAAAAAATAAAATTAGTAACGAGGTTATTAACACTAACTTTTTTTATATATAGAATCTAATAAAAAATAGTTTTCTTGAGCATAATTCATAATAATTATTTTTCTATGTGATTATAGTTATAAATATCAAAAATTGTTTTCTGTGCAATATATATATACATAAAAATTATTTATTTACTCGTTAATTAGATAAATAAATAAACAAACCAGTTTTCTGCGGCAGTCGCAATCTCATACGCATTATGTACGAATTTAAAACGTGCAAGCGGTTTGAAAATTATAAATATATGCACATTTCGATCGCGGGAGAGATCATCCGGAAATATTTATTAACCTGTGCCAGATTATAAATCTTGGTACATTGCAGGGGAGTTGATTCTCTTAATAAGCGATGAGCCGTAACAACTTAAAAAAAAAGAAGCTGCCTTTTATCTCGGGAGACTCGCCCGTCTTGCAATCTCGTATGAAGAAAGAAGTTCCGCAGGCTGGATATTCAAGATAACCGCAGCAATAACCGTTTCGACCCTCGAGAGAGCGAGCGAGATTGAGGCGCCTTTTATTCTCAAACGCCCGCCGAGTCCTCAGCCGCGCTCTAATTTAATGAAACTTCTTATAAGAGCTAATATTTTCGACAAAGATGCGCCATTAGTGCCGCCGAGAATTATTCAGTGTCGTTGCACCGCGAAACAACGCGGAATATCCTTTGGAAAAAAGGAAACTCTTCGTGAAAATTCAATCAGAAACCTCGACCATGTCCACCGCAGGTACCGTCAATCCGTTTCTCGTAAAGGATCCGTTCGTTAACTGAATGTGCTCTCGGGACATTTCGTTTACAGGAAAACGTATAGGAAAGGGTACGCAGACGTCGCGCTTGTTAAAAGTTTCGAGTTTTCGCGATTGTACGTACACGGTGCGTGCCGTAAAAAATACGCTAAATGATTTTAGGACATTCGCGAGGCCATCAAGCCGACTTTCACGAGACAAAACTCACTTTCATTGTTGCACGGGCATTAGATTGAACGCGTCCCTCTCTCCTCTCCCTCTTTTCTTCCCTCTTTTCTCCCCTTCTTTTCTTCTCTCTCTGCCTCCCCCTCTCTCTTTCTCTCTCTCGTGGTGAGCACTTTGACGTACAAGACGCGACATACCGACTGTTGGGTTTGCAAGCTTTCCCCTCTCGGCAAAAACGCGACTGTTAGACAAAACACAAGGAGACGAAGGAATTTTTCCGCGCGGCGGAAAGAAATAAATAAGAACGGCGGGGATGGTTATGCGCGCGGGGCAGGCAGAAGGAACTGTCGGCAGAAGATAGATCTGACGGTACCTTGGGAATTCTATTTTTACGTCTGCCAAAGCGCACTCCTCGCCGGGCTTACCGGCGTAGAAAGAGCGGCCCGAAGCGATAAAACGGGACGCGCACACTCAGTACCGTAATAATAAATCGCGAGTTAGATTTTTACGATGTTATTACCTGGAGATTATCGGGTCATCGGCCTGATAGAAGATCCATAATAAATCTGCTACGCTGCTGTATTTATGATGAAACATCAGATATTGACACGTTAAGTGCCATGAGTCGCTAAACAGCGACGTTAACGTGTTATATTCATGTGTGCTCTTCAAATTTCTTGGAGGGAAATCTCACTCGAGAAATAGAGTAAACATCTCGTCGAAAGTAGGATAAAAATTTCGACTCGGGAATCCTCTCTTAGTTTGAAAAAAGTACTCACTTCTGCGATTTTGAATAGTGATATTTTTTCTAATGCTTTGAGTGAAAACACTGTCACTTCTCACTCGTTTTAAGTGAGATTCCACTCTAAAAAATTTAGGGATTGTGTAAGATACATAATAAATGACAATATTTAAAGGATTACACAAATTGTTAACTAATAAAGCTGATTAAATAATATAATAATAAAATCTGTGAAAATTATGCGTCTGCTTATCATAAATAAAAGTTACAAAACTATCTTTAATTTGTTCTTAAAATGTTAATCAAAATCAATCACAGCACATTTAATTAATTACATATATGTAATATAATTAATATAAAATAAAGGTTCATAATTAACATAAATTTAATATACAATTAACTGTTATATGTAATATTCATACATATTTATTATTTGTAATTAATTATTAATTTTAAAAAAATGTAATCGTATTGTGCGCTAAATAGTTTAACGGGAATATCAAGGAAATAATCAAGCAAACAAATGAACGAAAATTATAAAAATAAATAAACTTGTTTGTTTATAACACGGGTATATGTCAGTGCGAAACTTGAGTTGATCTCCTACGCGATTATCCGGCAATTATACCTACGTCGAAGTCTACGTCTTTTCCACCCTATTTGACGTAAGGACGAATACTCAGATAACTCGTGGCAGCTCGTGCTCGAATCTCCTTGAAAGGAGGGATCCTTCGTTTCCTGAGCGGAATTGAGGTTTCGACGATGAATGGACCGCAGCATATACGTAAATTGCATTGTAGCAGCGCACCGTCCTCGCAAAGAGAAGGTCGAACCGGCCAATTAGCTTCTCTAGAGGCCTCTCGATAGAATCGCGCAACGGTTCGGAATCGACGATCTCACGCACCATTATAGCGTGCTTAAACAACGGAGCAGAAGAGTCAAGTGGATTTATTATTCTTTAATTTCTTGTTATGAATATATCGTCAAAAACATGTCAAGAAATAAGAGCACATTTGTGATTTCTTGACTTATTAATCGCACGCGCGCGCTGCGCAATTAAAAATAAGATAAAACAGCATATGAAGCTTCTAATGTGTGTTTCGAATCACAGATAAATAATGTGAAATCTCATACTTTACTCTTCACAATTGTTCTCCCTTGAATTCCTAGGTGAACATCAGACAGCAGGAGTTGCATCAAAGCTAACGGCGTGCTTTTCTGTGACGTCCTCTCCAGGAAAGCTCTCGAGTCGTCTTAACTCCACCGATACTGAAATGTGCATGTAAAACGCGCAGTTCTGTCCAAATACGTGTGTTAACGATGAGTTAACGTTAAATTAACGTTAAATGAAATAAAATTCCAAGGCATTACTTTGACAATATTCTTTTAAATATTATTTCTATTTAGAGAAGAACGTTTTATTGCAGCATAGTCTTCAACAGTGGATAAAAATAAGCAACCCTTAGGTAGGTAAAGAAGATCCCTCCCGATAACACAGTATGATGCTTGCAAAGCTTGCGCAAGCTCGAGGACAGGTTGGTAGGTTACCGTTGGAGCACCCTCACTGCAAGTTATTCTTCTTCACCAGCTCGAGTTACCATTGATTTTGACAATACGTTTTGCGCTTCTTACATAATAAAATTATTCTAAATTATTTGGTCTAAATTATTACATAAAATTAAAGCTTTTATGATAAAGCTCCGATATTATTTTTATCCGCTATAATCGTGAATGCGTGTCTGTTTGATAGATTAAATATATTCATATTACATTAACAGAATAAAGCCAATCCCATAATGAGAAATGCATTAATTATAACGGAGCTCAGGCACATTGTGCGGCGAATGTTCCGGTGATGGATTGAATAAACGCGAATACAATGCACGTAATGTAAATCGTACATAATTTAATAGAAGATATGTAATTCAAGTCCAATTCTGCAAAAAGACAACGTATAAACAAGCTTTTCACGTTAAAATTTCCATTAACTCTAAATAAGTGGTATTACAATGAATTAATTAAATTATTCATATATTAGATTTTATATCGGGGAAGATTTTATATCAATGTGGTGATTATTTATGCGTGACTTTTTGGATCAATGCCGCAAATAATATTTAATCAGTCATTCTAATACCTTCCAATATCTTTCAATTGCACCCGCAATATCAATGTTTCATGATATACATCTCGTATAAATTTTCTCAGGAAAGCTTTAATAGCTCCTCGAGATAATTGACAATAAAGCAACGAGCAACACAGATACACATAAAACATATTTAACAAGTTGATAATCTAATATCATCCGTTTTCTTAGTAGCATGCCCGAATTCCTCCCGTGGCACGCTCGCATTGTGGAATCTTGTGCCATATTCCAGAGTATATTTACTCACACATATAACAGCACAACATCTACTAAAGAAGCTCGGCATGCCATTGTGCTTGGCCGAATTCATTACGTAATATTCAAGAAAGACCCACGCGCCGTACACTAGACTCCATTAATGCTACCAAATTCCAATCGCTATACTAATGTAAGAGACAGCATTGTGATGAAATTCTTCGCACCAAATAGATCGAGAAATTGGATCATTCGAAAGAATAGGAATCCGATTATTAATGGATAAGCTGCGCGGTAAAAAATACACGTCACAAAAAGACACAAAAGCATAGTTTGCAGCAAGCGTCGAGATAACAAGCATCGTAAAGCATTCAGTGAGCGTGTTATCCGCACCACTGATGAAAGTTCAACGTGAGGCGAAGTACACGAGAAACGGCAGGTAATAGCCCGAAAACTATAGCCACAAAAACGCGAAAGCAAAGCGCGAGTTCGCAGGGTAAAAAGGGTTGGCCGCCGCGGGCGAGAAGAATGGAGAACGGGCCCGATGTAAACCGGCGCTGATGTGAGGCGCGATACGCCGGAAACGCGTTGCGCCGCGTTTATGGCCACACTATCGCGGTCATAGAATTTCTCATCAAGTTTTCCGGCGGAATGTGCATAGAGAGAAAAACGGTAGAAACGAATGAAACGCTCCTCGCGAAGGAGCTCGACCGTTCGACCGACCGACCGGCCGGCGCGCACGGGAAGCAACGAGAAAAGGTTCTTCTCGTGAGAGCGCACCGTTATCGGAAAAATTCCTTGTATCGACGACGTTTGAAAGAAACGCTTCCTGCTCGAATATCACTTTTCCTCCTACGCTCAACGAACGATCAATGCCCCGAGTTACGAGAGCAAAGAACAGGAAGCGTTTGAGTTCGTCCAAATCCATTTCACGATTCCGAGAGAGAGGCGTGAGTTTCAGACGTGCCGTCACGAATCGAAAGGAAAATCTCTCGATATCGCGGGAAGGAATTGCATGGGAGTACCGAGCACGGCGCGCTTTTCGTATTGAGCTTCCAATGCTGAAAGCGTCTGTTAGATCCGGATCTTTTCCCTACATGAACATATAGAGCGTATCACGCGCATAAAATAATCCGAAAGAGGAAGGGGGAAAGAGAGAGAGAGAGAGAGAGAGAGAGAGAGAGAAAGAGAAAGAGAAATAAAAAAAGAAAGAGAAAGAAAAAACCGGTGCACAAAGCAATCAAATGAAATGTTATGTTTCAAAAGAGGCAATCTCAAAATTTGATGAAAGCTAATGAAATTTAGAACTTTACCAAGTCAGATTTTTGTTTTCTGTTTCCTTTCTTTTAAGTCAAATATAAAGAAGTTAGACTTATATATGTTATATGAATATATATATATATATATATATATATATATATATATATATATATGAATTAAATATAGTGAGTTAAATAGGGGAAATTATGTGGGAATAAAAACGTAGATAATGTGTATGTGAAGGCGTAACAAAGCATTAAGTGAGAAAACAAGATTGAAGGTGAAAAAATGCATAAGTAATAGAGATTATGTTTGATATTTTAAGCTTTAGAGATTACGTTATCATAAGGAAGTTAGGGATAACGTGTAGATAATGCAGATAAACTTAAATTAATATAGTAATACAGAGGAAATTACCGGTAGAGGAAATATATAATAAGTGATAATATAAAAAGACATATAAAAGACAGGTACACAAGAGATTGAGGAACAAAAGAATACAAGAAATGAAGAGGAAAGCTTTGGTCACCGAATGAGATCAGGGAATAAAATAAAGATATATAGAAGAAAGATGACACAAGAACTAGTGAAACAGGTGCTGTGCACCTAAGAAAACTGAAATGCAAAGAATAAGAGAAAGGTTATAGGACATGGAAAGCTCCTTCTTGACGATGTAAGCTGAAGGAGACACATAAGAAGTGAAGAAAGAGGCAGAGAAATCACTTCGTGGAGTTAGTATAAAGTATAGAGTGGAATAATGAAACTAACAAGATATGAAAGAAAATATGAGAGAAAAAAGAAGATGAAGAGAAAATAAGGAGAGCAGTGAAAAGAGAGATTAGTTAGAAGAGGAAAGGAATAAGTATACAATTGAAGAAAATAGAATTTGGAATATTATGTATGAAGAAACAATATAGTACCCGTTGAGTAAAATAGAAAACTGTAATTAGATATGATAAGAAAGAAGTATAAGTAGTGTAAGCAGTGCAAGGTTAGATAAGAATTAAGAAGATTGTAAAAGGAGATTACAAGAATATTTAAGTAACAAGGATGATATTGTAAAATTAATTAGAGACAATGTAACTATAGGATATTAGTAATTAAGTAGGTAGAAATAAGAAATGGATGGATATGATCGAGGAGAATTTTTGCAAACTAGATCTCATTACTGGCTACTGAAGAAAAATATACTGATATACTAACTTTCATTGCAAGAAAGCATCCAAATCGGCTCAAATTTCGAAGCTCTTGTTGAAATTTCATTTGACCACATTGTATGGCGTGTCGTATTTGCCGTTGCACGTGAGCGCGAGCTTTAATTTGATCGAGAAGGAAAATTCCACGCTGAGAAAGCAATTTCTCCCGAGGAAATAACTCCTTTTGACATCGTTACGTTTATACGTTCTCTTGTTGTCTCACGAACTCCCGTAAGTTTATCTGTGACTCTAATAATACAGATAGCATATTTGCTTACAGTTGCCTGAAGAATCCCAAACTTTCGCAGGACGACAGTCGCGAAATCAAATACCACGACGCGGGAGGCACGCACGCGGCCAATTGAAATTGATGAAAAATGACATCGCACCGCGCAGCTTTCTTCCCTCAGACATCGACTGAGCAGTCACGTTCAAGGATACATCATACGCATCCATGACGCCGTAAATAACGATGTGTGTCGAGGATACGGGACCGTTTTAAAGAATAAAAAAGATCGCGGACGAAATCCGCGCTCGCAAAGGAACGAGTAGCGGTTTTAACGATACTCAATCTCCGGATTGGATTGCGTTGCATTTCAAGGCGAGAGGGGGTGGAAGGAAACGATCCTATGGCGAATATCCGGCAGTTCGTTTCCGTCTTTCCGTCACTTATTCGTGAAATATCGCGCCCCGCTCACGAGGCCGGGAGAGTTACGACGCTGTAATATTGAATCTCTCACGTATTACCAGGCTGTCCTGAGCATCGCGGCTATAATAACACACTTAGGCGACGAGCAAATCGATTAACCCGAGCGTGAATAATTCCTCCCACGGCATCCGCGAGTGAATTATTTCACGTGCGTCCCGCTTACGTCGTTGTAATTGGACACGTGTAATGCTCACGGCTCATATTAGACGATTGATCCCGTCGCATCCCCCACGAGCCCACCCCTTCTAGCGCGCCCGCTCTTTACGCAAGCCGACGTGATTATGCCTCTCTCGTGCCTGGAGGGAATTATCATCCTTTGCAGTCCCGTGTCGCGCGCCCACGTTGTGTCGTATTTTCCTTTAGCGGTGCCTACACCGTTGCATATCACGTCGTTGGAAGGTTGCGCGTTAATAAGACTAGATGACACGCACAGTGCTATAATAACAAGGATATTAATAAATAAAGGAGTCTACTTAGGTAACGATCGGGTAACGGTAAACCGGTAAGGAGCGTACAGAAGGGTTGTCGTGCAGAAATAAAGTCGCGGTGTGTGAGTGTATCATCATCGCGCGCGGACTCGCATTCATTCACAAGAGGCGCGCTAAGAACATCGCGGAGCTGAAACCCGACCGAGTGTTGGTGCAAAATTAAAATGAGTCCGAGAGTCCTTGAGGTGGCGTGCGAAACACAAGAGTCGCCGAAGCGCGGAGAAGCCGGATAAATAAACGGAGCGCGGCTTAACTTGGTGCGGCGTTAATTCAAGGCGTTAATTAATCACGAGGAAGCGATGAAAGCCGACGCTTCTCTGAGGAGCGTGTCCCCTGCGCCGTCCGATAAAGCGTCGGGCCCGATAAGCTCGTGAATTAAGAACTCCCGTGGTAGCCGAGATTTATCGATACACGATGAATCGAATAATGGCGCGATCGGCAGTAGGGAACGCGCGAGCCAAGGAACGCGATTAGTCTCGCTCTCCCGCACGGTCGTTCCAAGTTGAAACGAGAATCCATCACGCCGACATATTGGATTTGAGAGAGGATCGAAAGCTCGTTTCCTGCAGGCGCATACTATCCGTCCACGCGCGCATATTCCTCCATATGCCGCAATATGCCTGGCAAGAATATTCTTACCGTATCAACACGATACCGTCGATTGAATAATTTTCCCCCGAAAATCGTCTCCATCGTAAATTACAGCCGTTACTACGACACCGGCGAAGTAAAGCTCCGTGGAAAAGATGTATTTGACGGAAACCTAGAGCCGTGTATGAAATAAAGCTCGCATAAAATCGTTTAAAACGCCACGGCGAGGCACACATTTGTAAACGCGATACCACATACGCGTAGGGGAAAACGTCCAGTAGTCGGCATTCTACGTGTTTTTGGCGCTCTTGTGGATATTGTCGGAAGTATTAAAGTTTATGGAAATTTACAAAAAAAAAACAAATAGATAAACATAAAATAATTGATAAATATAATCAGTAAATAATTAAAAAACACAAAACTTAAAAAATAATTAAAAAACTTTACACACTTTGATATTTGATGGGATCTGAGCAAGGGCGCCGGGAACTGGTGAATGCTGCAACGAGTGCCGACTACTGGGCGTTTTCCCTTATATACGGAAAACCCTATATACTGAAACAGGCTGCACAGAAGAGTGAGCGACCATACTTTCGACTTATCGCAATTCACCGATGCTGGGAGAGCCAGTGTTCTATACGAACAGCTATATCAGCATGCCAGGCCGCTTATCTCTTTCTCTTTCCTTCCATTCGCCGAAACGTGTATCTTCATTTTTCAAGAACTTTGCATGCGATATCGAGCCATCCCTGACTAGTCACTGAAAGCTCTTGAATTTCGTGCCTTCCGTACAATCCACTACTGCTGCTGCTGCTGCTGCTGCTGCTGCTGTTGCTGTTGCTGCTGTTTCTACCGTAGAAGCACGTGAACTTTGAACAACAAGAACATCGTAGAGTCTGTGCGCAACTTGAACTTCGCAGTCTCAGGATATCGGACCAGTACTTGTTGCAAATTCGAATAAGTCCGACCGATGTTCTGGCAACTTGCACATCCGCGCGCGCATGAATATCTCCCGGGAGTGTGAGTGGCATTTGATATGACATAATCGATAAGAGCACAGTGTCATTTTATACGACGGCGGCAGAAAAGGGTACGTTTCCGAGCAAGGTTTCCGTGTTAATAAATTCAAAAGTCGGGACGCGTCGCGTGAGCGAAGATCGGTGAAAGTGGCTCGTGACCGCGAGGGCAATTATCGTTAATCCAAAATGCGGGGTGCCGCGAAATAAACAGCAAAGTGTAAAAAGCACCAGCTGCTCTTCTCTGTCCTCTGTGCTCCTCCTCGTTCCTCGCTTCGGTCTCTCTGTCTGTCTCTCCTTTTCTCTTCCTCGTCGCCAGCGCGCAACCTCATGCAAATTCAAATGGCTCGCTCTCTCCATCGCGATATGACGACCAACAGAGAAACGGGCGATCTCGACGTTTCTCAACGTCCTCTCGACCGCACTCCATCTACAAACGACTCATGATGGTCCACTATGTTCCGTCAAAGCATTAAAACGTTAACGAGAATCTAGGACCAACAGTCACGGGCGATAACTCGGTGCACAGCCAGCAAAACCGACAATCCCTATTGAATAAAGTCGAGAAAACACTTGAGCATTCAGCAGAGAAGCTGCTGCTTTGTAACACGTTGTAAAATACGTAAACCTAATTGGATAAAATCATATTATTACCCTGACTTTCATGATTATCACAACGTGTGGCACAATCAATGATGGAAATATTACAATTTTTTAAATTTTATTTTTTTTATTGACTTGATCATTAAATTTCCATCATACAATAATCTAAATTTTTTGTTATATTAGTACAATAAACAATTTGATCGATAGATTCGAAGGAGAATATTCCACCAAATATACATATCGATGATATCTCGAATATTTCTTCCTCTATCCGTTGAACATGAGCGATCAGGCTGAACATTTCAAAATCATATATCATAGATTATGCAATATATAGTCAACATTTAATAAATTAGTCAATGTCTAACGTATTGACTGAGAAACTTCAAGAGCGAAGCAAACAGTGATAAGACAAACGCGTGATTATCAGTGTCGATACAACACCTCAAACATTTCTTCTTCTATTCACTAAACGTAAGTGATGGGGCAAGAACAGCCTCAGGCAGCTATTCACTTCAAAATACCTCATTATAGATCGCACAATATTGCCAAAGTTATTAATCGTAACAAACTTGGACGAAGTGCATTGTTATGTTACTTCCACGTTACAAGTTTGCCGTAGCGTTACATTCAGCTTGCTATACTGCATGTCACGTTCAGCTGGTAATCCTGAGATACGAAGCATACTTCGTATAGCGGTATTAGACTTTAAAACCTGGAACTTACGAAGTTGCGCGACGAATAGTACAAGGAAACTGAGCAAAATACGAAATTACGTAACATGGATTTTTAACGGCAGTCGATAAAAAAAGATGTAAAGAAAAAATCTTATTTTCGCGAGAAAACACTATTTTCTCCACTTGCTATATTTAACTATTCAAATTTCATACGTATATGTAGGTGATATATTTATATTCGTAACAATACAATAATTAAATTATTAATTAAAAAAACTGGGAATGATCATACGAAATATAATAGATGAACTATAGTAGTGACGCTTGCTATCGTATATCTGCTTGTATATTAGATCAAACTAAACAAAAAAGTCCTTTACTGTTTTCCTAATAACTTTGTAGATTTTTAATTATTAATTAAAGAAAATTAGCAGATGGTCGCTCGCGATAATATATTAATGTTCTCTAATTAATAACTAAAAATCTATAAGTTATTAGAAAAAAGGTCGAAAACTTTTTTATTTAGTTTGACCCAATATATAAGCGGTAGATGTCGCAACTACAGCTTATCTACCATATCTTGCGTGATCATCTTCTTTAATTAATAGCTCAATAATTATTGCTTCAGAGACACTGTTTTCTGAGACACTGTATATATATGTATGTATATAAAAGTTGTTCTGAGACACTGTATATATATGTATGTATATAAAAAATGCATTTATCTGATATGACAATACAAAATAAAAACAACATGATAATACAAAGTGGAGCAGTAATCTATTAAGTGTTATTTTATCTACTTTAATTACATATTTACTTAATCCTGCACTTAAGAGAAAACTATATATATAACAGCGGTATAAAATCCAAACAAATAATCTAAGATGTTATAAACGTCTATATTTCTTTGAACTGAATAATTCAGACAATATTGCATTGAACGAATAACTATGAAGTTAACACTTTTGTTTTTAGTTCGTTTGTTGATTGCTTCTCACGGTGAGTAACTTAACAGATAAATTGATTGCCTGTTTATGTAGTTGTCCAATTAAGCACAACTTTACGAATAATAATAAATTTGACGATTTTAGCATTAGAACCTAGGATAATAAGAGGAAGAAAGGCTGAACCAGGCGAAGTCCCGTACCAAGTAAGCCGCTCATAAACCCTCACTCTAATTATTCCGCCTTTAAAATGTCGAAGTAGAGATAATTCTATTGGTCTCAAAAGGGATAAGTCCGTAAATAATTATTAACAGCCCATAGATAATTATTAATAAATAATATAAGATAATTGTCTTCATTTATCGAAAACTGAGTCAATTTAAAAAGTAAGCGATATATGATATAATATCTCTATATATCATCTGTATGCCGTCACAAACTGGATCCATGTTAATCAATATCATTAATCGAAATATTTCTGTATTTTTACAACGAAAGTGTCAGAAAATTAATACGGGAAGATAATAGAATAAAAACATAATCTTCTGAACGACTAATCAACATTTGAAGACGAAAGAGATGTACATACTAACTGACGAGCGAACGTGTCGCGGACGGGCGGCGAAATTTAAATTGTTCTAACAACTAACAGTTGTTTTTGTTTCTTGTTGTACATTCCTAAGTTCCATTAAACTAAGTTCCATTTCTTAATTTCTAAATCTGTGTTCTCTTACTTGGATGGCGGGGGCAAATTAGGTAAATGTGTCGGGAGCGCCACGAAATCGCAATTAAGGACTCGGGCGTGCGCGCGGACGAAGCAACAATATATATCTCGAATTCTCATAAATAAAATTTATTTTTTAGGTGTCTCTGCAAACGATTGCATCGCAACATAATTTCTGTGGTGGTGTTATTCTTAATGAATACTACGTACTGTCCTGCGCTCATTGTATGTTGGAGTGAGTATGAGGACAATGAACACGAACTTCGCGGAAAGATACTCTCTTAAAGTGAATAGTTACTGATATCAGCTATGAATATAGTACTGAGCACTTTCAGTGCAATCAGTAAACTGCAATCAGTGTATATTCACTGTTTTCAGTGATGTTTGACTGATTCGTTTTAAGAGAATAGACTTCAAAAGGTACACCGATATTGAGGTACATGATATTCTTTTCAGAAAAGACGTCAATTTGCTTATGGCAGTTGTGGGAACGGTCGATTTGCGACTACCATACGCAACACATCTTCTCGAGTCTAGCTACGTGCATGAAAAATACAATCGCTCAGACTCATGGATCAACGACATCGCTCTAATTAAGGTAACATTGAGTAGTCGTAAATAACAGATTCATAATTCGCATAAACCGAGCGAATCTGATAACCACGATTCTGCAAGGAACTTATATGGAAGATGTACTTTCAGGTGAAAACTCCATTCGTATTTTCCTTCCTGGTATATCCAGTCGTATTACCGCGACAAGACGAAATCGTTAAAGCCGATTCAACAGCAGTCGTATCGGGATATGGCAGATTACAGGTGAATGCTCTAAGAATTTTACTCTTCTCCAGGGATGTTGACGTTCAATTTCTTTTCTCAGCTCAAACGTTGTCGACAAAATATAATGAACATCATTGCGAATAAACGTTCACCGCAAAATTCCAAAAAGTGAAATCTCGTCGCGTGATTAACAGATGTCATATTTATGCCACTTAAAATTCAAATCACCCTTTCTAATTGTTGTACAAAAACGTGCAAATGCATATTTACTTCACTTACAGGGTGATGAAAAGACCAAAGAATTACACATCGTGAATATCAAGATAGTCGATCAAGATTACTGCAAAGCTGCGTACCAGCAGCGACCGAGTCATCATATCATATACGACACGCAAATCTGTGCGAATGATCCAACCATGAAAAAGGGTTCGTGCAAGGTAAGCTATTCACACAGTGCATCGCCGTCGTTAGTACTGACCGCACGTGCAATTTTACGCCGTCTGACCAGGTACAGTCGTTAACTACTTAGCCCGCACTATTCTTCTCACGCGAAGCGTCTCGACTCGCTGTTGCTCGTTCTAATGACTTCTGAGCACAATATAACACGTGTGTTTCGAGTCGCGCAACGTACTCTAAATGACACTCGGTGCTCCTTAAATATTTATCTAGAGATCGTATCAATTGTTATAATCGACGAACGTAATCTTTTACTTATCAGCAATATTCAAGCGTCCGTATGCCCGATAATTATCATACATCAATCATCACGTCATTGATTATCTAGCATTATTAATAGAACGTATCATCCACTTCCATCATGGTTCTGTAATTTAATTTAATAATTTGCAGCAAGGTGCGCGAGAGAATCGAGCTGAGCGATGCAAACTCGCACGCGCGATAAAGCTCATTATTAAAATAATTAAATTGGTAACAAAGATAACAAACGATAATGAACGATAACAAAGATAACAAGTATATTTTTTTATGTTAATAAAAGATATATGTTTTAGTCAGTCGTGAGAGAAACTTATAAATTAATTGTAGAAAAATATCAGCTGCGAATTGTTTCTTTTCAATTAAATTTTTTAATAATATGAAATCTAGATAATTACTGGAAGACTGTTTATTTTTCAGGGTGATTCCGGCGGGCCTCTGACGGTCGATGGGAAGCTGGTAGGACTCGTCTCGTGGTCAGCAGGTTGTGGCGCCATCAAATATCCTGGGGTATATACACGCGTACCATCGTATATCGATTGGATTTCAAAATACGTCGTGTGATTTAATTAACGGAACGGCTGAAATCAATATTTCATCGAGATACGCGGGAATCGAGTTAACACATGCAAAGCGTATATATATTCGAGTATGAATATGAATGGATATGAAATTTCTTAAAATAGACTCGTGTATATCGTGCGTTATACACCTGCTTGTATCATTTCTGTTATTTTTCTTATTATTTCGCTAGAAAAAAACAGAGAGATCTCATCGTAAATATTGAAATACCACGGAATCCGTACGGACTGTTTAAGCGTATCGATATTTGTAGTGTCCAGTTTTAGCAAACAACGCGGGAATGAGTTTGAAAAACAACAGTCCCGATTGTAAATATTACATTGTATACCGCGCTCGGCGATCTGTGTGACAGGCATATATATATAGCTTAACAAAAAACGAACCAAAAGAGAAAAATAGGTCAATTGGAGGAAATACGTTCAGCCATTTTGCTAAGGTCGATTACGAAATCGTGTCTAGCAGATATTAATAAACGTTTCTTTCAAAAATGAGCGAAACTGCCATATGCATTTGCTTCTTTTTCCTTTCCGTCCGATATTAATTTCTACATTTCGCTCACCTACACACACATATAACCACACGTAGAGCTTTTCAAATATAGCGCATTTAATTTCTTACTAAAATATATACAGAGTGGCCCACATAACCTCTTACAGCTCGATATCTCAGAAATTAAGAAAGATATGAAAAATATTTCTAACCGAAGTTGTAGGATATCGAAGAAAAGAAAATAGTAATATTTATTTGATTTTAGAATGACTGACAATCCCTGTCCAGGCCAACTTTAATTTTTTAAATAAAATTACATGATTTTCTCGATATAAACTGATTTCTTTGGTAATTCTGCGTACGAAAGTACTGGAATAAAATTATTGAAAAGTAAATATTTCTACGTTATTTTACATTTTATCCTGTTACTTTTCTGTATAAAATATGAAATAACTCGTAAATTACTCACTTTTCGACCACTTTATCTTAATAATTTTGTATATAAAATGACCAAAGGAATCAATTTATTTTAAAAATATATTTAAAAAATTAAAGTTGATCTTAATAGGGATTTTCTATGTCATTCTAAGATCAAATAAAATGTCACTGTCCCTTTTTCCTCTCTCGATATCTTACAACTTTACTTGGAAATACTTTTTCATATCTTTCTTAATTTCTGAAATATTAAGAGTAAAAATTATATAGGCTATCCTATATATACATTACAGCACACCCTCTTATTCAATGAAACAATAAGAGAAAGATATGTTGTTTGCGGTTAACTTTTCGCGGTTATCAACGAATATCGATTGTGCTCTCTCTCTCTCTCTCTCTCTCTCTCTCTCTCTCTCTCTCTCTCTCTCTC
>NW_022639615.1:535815-548129 GCF_010583005.1 Odontomachus brunneus | reverse complement strand
CTCTCTCTCTCTCTCTCTCTCTCTCTCTCTCTCTCTCTCTCTCTCTCTCTCTCTCTCTATCTATCTATCTATCTATCTATCTATCTCGCGAAGGAAGAAGTAAGAATTTAACGAACGCATCGCTAAAAGATTCGCGAGGTATCAAATCCGAATTGAATAGGGGAGTAGTTTGCGGAGGGACGACACGTCGCGTCAATAGCCCTTGCTTTTACGACGTCGTGAAAGCGATATCGAAAATCCCCGTCTTCCGTCTGCGCTACGTTATTCGGCGCCACAGACGTCGCATACTTTTATGAACACGAGATCGAAAAACAAACAACATCGCAATATGAGAAAGAAAAACTTACAGAGATCAGCAATCAAAATAAGGAATATAAACGCCTGCATTTCAAGTGATTATCAGGTAAAACGTGCAATTATCTGCAATTCCGATAAAAGCAGTTTTATAATTTCTCATATTTCCTGCGGTAAGCTTCTGCACTGCAACTTTCGCACACGCCTTCCTACTCCCTCGAGTAAAACGTATAATTGTTAAGAATTACGGTGCAAGAAGTTTCCGCAAGTTTGTTTGCCCGGATTTACGCCGTCTTTAATTCTCCTAAATGCGTTACGTACGGATGTGACTTGCATACGTTCCGACTTATGTACACAACGATTACTCTCTTTCTATAATTAATGAAAATAGTCCAGGCACTTTGACGTTCTCTCTGTGAAAAATACGGAATTATATCGAAAGATACATTATTTCAAAGGGGAATTTAGATAGCCGAAAAATATGCTTTACGAATTTTTTCAAAGAAACAAATAATAATATCAATATAAGGTCTCTATTATATTAGTTGTCATTGTTTTAAGTATAAAAGAATAATTACTTTATTAAAAAACATTTTTATCGTAACGCTATCCGGCTACATTCAGCACAAAAAGAAAATCTGAACGGAATTTCAATTTTTAAACAATAAATTTTTAAACTTAAACCAATGATAAATAATGTATGATTGAAACCTTATATCGATATCTTTATTCATTTCTTTGAGAAAAAATCCTAAAAATTTACTTTCCGGCCACTAAACCAGAACCTTCCCTCAACATTCGTCAGATTAAGATTTACGTCCTTTATTCAAACTGATTCTCTATTAAAATTATATTTCTCAATAAAACATACACAAGAGATTATCTGGAATCAATCTTTACGTGTAATCATGATTCGCAATCACAAAAACCACACAGTCCACTTCGATAGAAATAGCACAGATATAATTACAGCTCATGATTAGACGCGTGTTATTTTTAGAGAGGCTTTAATCACCAGCCTATGAAGCTGCATTGATGAATTGGAGTAGTTTCAGGATTCTGTGTAGTTTCAGGACTATGTTTGTCGACTAACCGAGCGCAGGATCGCACACGTGGATTGGACTGTTTCGCTACCTGCATGATCGATGAGAAACTCCGGATGTGGGGTCGTCGGACGCAGGTGAAGTCCTGGAACAGTGGTTCTCAATATCGCTTCTTGCTCGGTAGGATCGATCGACTCCTACCTCGCCACCACGGTTGCTGGATACTGCGATAAAGAGCGAAACTTCCAAGTCAAAATTCCGCTGACCAAGGATCGTGGAAGTTTCAAGCCCATCTTTTGCATACGACAGGAAACCAGGAATGTTAAGTATGCAGCGATCAACTCAATACGGTATCGTATTCTGTTTTGTGGAAATTAACAGATCTTAATGTCCGCACAAAGAAGCTTTTCGTGCCAAGCAAAGTAATTATTTTCCTGTCGCTCGGCAGTTCGATTTTAACTGGTATAAGCCAGACTGCATTCCATTAGGTGGGGGAGGATCGATCGACCCCTACCTTGGAATCCAGGCGTCGTTCTCGCGGCTGTCTGTCAAGATTTCGTGATAAAGAAGGATGGCGCCTCCCTAGGACAACCGAATCCGGCGGGGACATCGCGAAGCTGTTCGCTGGAATGAAGTGTACAAATGCCAAGAGCTGGCGAACTTCCGTCTACTCCAAGTTCGAGTATTCGGTTCTTTATAAAACTTGGCCGCGACACAAAAATCTTTCACTTTCCTACGTGGCGTGATGGCCACTCTTCATAAATCGTAATTCCGTACTTTGATTTGCATATTATTATGAATGAAGAGGCATTATTTTCTACTTCCACGCGGATATCACGGAAGATGGGAATACGTGTAGAATTTTATATTTTCAAATATCAGTGAACACACAAACACACATGCGCGCAATACATCTTGCATCTCGTCATCTCTGATAGGACGACGTTGCGGGAGCCACGACATGATAAAATTCCCGACAGAATACCATGTACAACTGCACCTCGCTACATGGAGGAAAATTTTTGGAGATATTTTCATTTATATCACATGTCATATATGTCCGCAATGTGCAATCTGCGAAACGAGTTTTCCAATAAACGCCGCGCCTTCCGTGGAAAATTCGAAAATTGGATGTCGAATATATGAATATCGCGCACACACGTTGAAATACAACTTCTTACTAATTAAAGCTGACGTGATGCTGTAACGCTGATTTTACGTTTCTAGCTTACGGAGCTTTATATCGCTGTAATGCGTTTAAAGATGACGTGAAGACTTTAGAGTTGCGTAGCAAGACGAGAGATTTAAAGATCTAAATTAACGCTAAATTATTCAGAACACTACGCGGCCACTTAAAAGCGTGCCGTTTAACTTTGCATCGTAAAAGAAAGCATGCCCCCGCAGCATTATCAGCACGTACAAGACTTTCGAAGTATCTGGACCTGAGCCAACGTCGCCTTGGATGCAGTTTCGCATCTGTCCAGCTACATCGATCGAAAGGTCACTCAACCAGGTGCCTCGGTAATGGGTTATGACGCCCCTTGAGATACGCCACATTAACTGACGGCTACTTTATCCTAATTGGATAAAAACAGTATACGACTCGCTCATCGCACCGTGATAGATGCGTCAGGAGAGATTTCGAAGACGCCACTTTGTTACGCACACTCAAGGGCGAATGCTCCAAATAAAAATTTTCCCTACAATGCAGATTCGAAATAACTACACATTCGTTACCTACTGTTATAGAAGAAGAGATATGGCTTTAGAGGAACTCAGAAGGAATGATTTTAATAGTTAATCTCTGAAAAATAAAGACGGGTTTCCCGTAGTGTATCTGTGTCATTTGGGTGAAAGATATCCGTAATCCCAGTGATTAAGGATTGCCTTATCGCTCTATCGAGAACAACGCAAAAAAAGGTAGATATCGGCCATGTTCTGTCTATTGAGTTAAAAAATTCTTTTATCTTTGACCATACCAGCACCATCAATGCGTTATCGGTTATTTGTTTAAATTGCGTAACCAAGCGCAACAGATATATATCGTATCACAGCAGTAGTTAATCATATAATTTCTTTATAACCTAATCTGGTAAAACTACAATCAAAGAATAAATAAATAACAGAATTTATATTTAACTTAGGTAATTTCGCAATATATAATAATTAGCCATTGACTACAAAATGAAATAAACAATTCAGTATTCGTGAGATGAAATTATTATCTGATGAATTAAACTTAATATGTATTATTAAGTCATATTATGCAGAAATCTAAAAAAATAAAAAAATGAAAATACAAAAATTTGTTAGTCCATTTAAAAATAATATTCGGTCGATATTCTGTACTAATTTAAACTACCCGGTATTATCCTGGCTATCAAAAAGGATTAAAGGGCTGAAATCAGGATGGGTGTCTAGATTTCACGATAGCCTATATTTTCCGCAGGATTTTTAAGAGTAATTGCAAAATTTGATCCAGATCAGTCAAAAGGATTAATAGGAAAGTTAATAGGAAACATATAGAGAGACATATACAAATATGTCTATATACATATATGTCTATATATACATATACAAATATATGTGTGTGTGTGTGTGTGTGTGTGTATTGTGTATAATTATTTTTATCTTTATCTTATTAATATTTTCTTTATTTTTATAAGAAAATACACAATAAAGACAAGTGTGATTCGTCCTGACAATCTTGTATTTACCAAAAATTCTTCTTCCAATTTCAATTGGACGATAAAAAAATTGACTGAATCCTTTACGCCGTATTCCGTTTATATGATTAGCTCTCTGTCGCACGCGGTCATGATTATTCGTATAATCTAGCCGACAGCCCTGACGGCAATTAACTTAGTACCGTAGCGATGCTAACTTACCATGAACGTGCCAGCCGTAATTTGTGTTTGACTAATTACGGAGGCGTTATACGATATCGCGGTACAGCTTACATTAGGAGCAACGTTTCGTAACTTTTTAAGCGAGCCATTAAAAAGCATCGTTCAGCCCGGCAGCCGTTAGCGCGCCAACTGTAATAAGACGACTTCAATGTCGCGTATTATCTCGTCAGCCGCGTTATAAACAATATCTCGACGGTCGAGCGAGCACGAAATTCGCTAACAAAGGTTTCCGCGCGCGAAGAAATACTTGTTGATTTGCCGCGAACTCTTTTATTTGCTCGCGCACCGGCCACGGCTGCGAAATTAATGTTGTATTACTTCAATAAATATACATAGTACAGTTGTGGCAAACACTAATAAATCTATCGATCGTCTATATTAGTCGAACTAACAGACTCAGTTATCATTCGAAAAGAGGCGATGTAACTCGGCCTCGAAAGTGCACAACTCGACATTTTCGCCATGTATCGGCAATTCGAGCGAGCCAATAACGCTTCTCTGCGTATTTTTAAATGCACAGTATTGATCGGTAAATTCAGGAATGCGCGACCGAAAATTTGCCGCGTGCAAAACCGTACGTATCGTAAAACGCAGAATTGTAAATCTAATAAATCGGACATTTATTGATTGACTGGTCGATTCACACGTTTCGGACAATTATATTAAGCAACACCAAATTTGCTTGAAATTTGAATATTATGTTTTGTAGAAAATAAAAAAAAATTATTTCTTATAGATTTTTTACTGTTGAACACGAAAATGAAGGCGCAAAATATCTCTATCACGTTAAGATTTCAAGAATTCTTGCATGTCCCTTTCTCGAAATAGAGACATTTTACATCCAGATTTCAGCCTACTAAAAACCTACAAAAAATATCAGACTTTAAGGCAAATAAAAAAGTCATTTGTTCAGTGTTATTAACGCGTTATTAGTTAAATAAGTAATTCAGGAGCAGATAAACCACCACTTTGAAGATCACCATTGTCAGTTAATGCAGTTTTAATAAAGGAAGAATTTAATCTTGCGGGCACACTATTCCTGCTGCCGAGGATGGAACAAAAAAGTAAAGAGGAGACCAGTATGCGCCGTATCAAAATTGTAAATGAAATAAAATTACGACCGTGACGCCGAGCGTTAATTAGTGGCATCGACACGAGACAGATCAGAGGCCTTACACAACCTGGCAATCGATGCTCTTTTATCTCGCGGCGGGTCATGCGCATAGCGTCGTAACACAGCCGCTGCTGTTACTTCCCCGACGGCAAGCCGAGAGTGTGGAGCAAGAGCGAAAGAACGACGCGCGTTAAAGCCATTTCCGTCGAGATCGCTTGAGAGCTCGAGAGTGCATTGTCAAAGTTCAACGTACCCCGATAAATCGCGCAATTGTTAAGAAAATCGCGAAATAACGTCAAGTTAATCGCTATCTCTCCGTAACTAAGACACGACGTTCTGACAGTTGATAAGCATATTTACTGCGCTGCAATTGCAGCTACGATCACCAACGCGACCTTAATTCGCGCTGGTCTATCGCTGATGGATTCGCGCGGCGAAATAATGCATCGAGACAAACAGTCGCCTCTTTGTGCCGTCTATCTTTCTTGTGAAACATGCAGAGTTCTTTATTTATGCCGCTCTTTATCGTTCTATCTTTCGGAGGCGAGTAACTTAAAATAACACTTTCGCGTTTTATTCACACGCGGTGTTAATTCCGATGAAATGTATGCTCACGTATCGGCGAATGCACAATACGGTCGTTCGTTACTTCGGAGTCTCCGATGGTATTTTAATTCGCGCGCTTGTAACACGGAATTTATGTAAGCGGGTTTTCAGCATAAATAATATGCAACGAGTCGGAAAAATGCACAGTGTTTCACTGTCCTTCCCTCCCTCTCATTCCCGTAAATCTCCCCGTTCTTTGAGAGCATACGATTTGTTTGAAAATCTTGGCGATTTTACGCGCGGAAGGAAAAACTGTGTTCTCGGATTCCCTCGAACGCGCGTGCAGAAAGCGCTCGTCGTTGTTCTCTTCGGACAAGCTTTGACCCTTTTATACCATCTGCGGTCTCGCGACAACCGATATCCCGAAAGAGGTGCTCCTGAATAATACATGCGGCTGCAAACTCTGCCGACATAAGGAAATAAATCGTCCCGCGCAAACGAGATACGTTCGTAATGTGTCTCTGTGCGCGAGTATTCGCGAAATGAAGATTTACATGCCGAGTCTGAAAGAATAAAGCGACACAATAATATAATTTCCTTCGTCTGCATCGCATTTCCTTTCACATTTACCTCATCTCAGATACCGTCATACTAATTTATAGCTCATATTAACTTCTTACACAATGATAATGTTCCAATTAAAATATCTATCGTTGCCATCTACATTTTTTATTAATAAGTTCTAAATTGCAGGCAAAATTACTACATATTAGTATAAATAATTTTCGAAAATATCCCAACAAGTACTAATTTTCGAAAATTATTAGCAGTAAGCGGAATTAGAAAGAAAGAGAGAGAGAGAGAGAGAGAGAGAAAGGGAGAAAGAAGATAAGATGACATACTTAAAATAACACTTAAGATAATACTATCTGAGTAACGTTCAATTTAGAAGTCCTTTTTCGATATGCATTGGTACACTTCAAGTGTGTGTTATTAAACAGATATTGTTGTCTCACGCATGGCCGAGAATACTTCCCGGTCGGGCCAAACATTTCTGACAAATATATAGCTACGATCTAACAGAGATAACGTCGTGATTAAATGTAAATTCTACAGTATAAATAAACACTCATGATATAACGGTAGAAACTTGACGTGTATCATCAACAACGATGCAGCTTAAACATCGGATGTATATAGAAATTCCTGTAATTTAACTCGTGACTTTATAAGATCTGTTACGAGCGTGTTTGATCATTTTTAAAGGTGCCAATGAGTTAGAGCTCTCACAATCTAAATGTTAACAATATTTGGCATGTTTAGAATTTATTATGTTTATCAGACTAGATATTTAAAATAATATCCGGATGCAAATCTTAATCTGAGATTGAAATATCAGAAGATAAACAAGAACAACAACTAAGATAATGTTTTCAGGAATTTGGATTGCTCAGGCGATAAAAGTAAAAAACGTGGCTAAATATAGCTAGACATTATAGCTAGACACAGAACTATACATAATTTTAAAAATTGTCATAAACATTGTTGATAACTATAAACTTGTCGAAAAATTAAAGAATTCCACACACTAATTACAAAAACCGTCTCTGGCACGTCCCTCACGTATTCACGAAATTTAACATAAGCTGTACGTAGAGAATTTTATAGTAGTTATTATATATAGTATATTATATTATATATTATATTATTATATAATATACTAAACTAGTAATTTATTATACTTTCATTTCATATACTATTTATATTTTAAGAATTAAAACATATTATTAAAATGCTTGCCATATTTTTTACGAAATCTGTTGTATTTTTCTAGCAAAATTTACTATATTTACTATATTTCTTATACTTCACTGAAAATCTACTCATAAAAAAATTCCCACTAAAAACATAATAAAATTAGAAAGAATTAGTAAGAAAAAAAAAGGAACTAAAATATTCTCTTTGTGTAGACGAATAATACAGTAAGCACACGTAAAATATCGTTGATCTCGATAGCTAAACCTTTGATCATCTGTACGACCGATTATACGGTCACAGCACGGGGTCGTCGGTCTCAGGTGAATCCTGAAACATTAGTTCCCTGCGGCCGTTCCTGGACCATCGATCGTTCACCTCTTCACCCTTTCCATCCTTCTCCGTCTCTTTCTCTTTCCTTCTCTCCCTCTGCTTCTCTCTATGCGACGGCTCGTCAGGATTCCACGATGAAAAATGTAAAAATTACGGACTACTAGGATTGTCGAAACTTTGTCTCGAGTGAGACGCCATCGTCGAAATTGGTGCCGCGAGCGTCGGATTTTTAATAAGACGTATTTAAGTTCTACCTAGTAGTACACGTAACTGGACCATCGAGATAATTATTTCGAAATGAAAAATTTCTCAACGAATTCTTTTCTGTTATTATCACATGTTTGTCATGAGACAATACGAACATTCCTGCGTCGAAAGCTTGTACAAAAAGCGAGAATTTCCAGTAAATGTAATATTTAAAATAATTCAATGAATCTGTTATCCGACGTAGCACTTTCCAAATGTTAACAAAGCTGTGTACTTTTCAGCAAAAAATATGCCAAAAAGTATTGTTATTAAACTGTTATACTTAATATTTATTTATTTATATATACAAGAGTTTGTGTGAGTATTAAATCTTAGAATCATAAAAACTTAATATTTCCAGGGATTATATTATAAAACACTGTGATCTGATTACACATTTAATTAAGTGATAAACTGTGCTAAGTGCAAGAAGACTCATCAGACCAGATTAGAAGATACGGGAAAACCCAAATCTCGCTTATCATTTCACGAAGCAAAGTTAACAAGACCTATTTTTCTAATGTTTATATGATAAAAGAAACAATGCACTTCGGAGTTCAATAGAAGCATCTGTTGTGGATTTAATCTATTTTTGACTTGTAGCTTTAATTTAAGATGTATAATGCAGTATTTGTTTTGTATTCTATATTCTAATATTTATTTAATTTGTATTTTAATATTCATTTAATTTACTTACTCTAATCATGAGTACAGAAAGAAAACATGTTATTTGTATAACTTGTATGATATCCTAGTTTGGATGTCATACAAGTTACACAAATCTTATAAAAAGAATGCAATAATGCGAATAAAAAGATGCACTGAATATAATTATTATTGATTCGAATACTTTTACGAGAAGGCTATAAAATGAAATTCGAGTTCACAATATCGCGATTAACTGAAATAAGAAATTCCAAGTAAAATATCGTTGTAGTAATATTATATTCTTGTCAAGTCAATTGATTTTAACAGTCTTTATCAAATTCTGATTAAACATACTCGATATAATATCCCATTATCGATTTATCTAATCTCCCATTTGCGAAAAAACTCATTACTCATTGGTTTGCCTTTTACGGAAGCGTTTGACTTGAGACTATATAAATTCAGCGTATTAACGCGATTGTAACAGTGTCGTACATAGTCATCGAACACAATCATGGCGTTGATAGTCTTGTCTCTCCTGAGCCTCATCGCGCTTTCTCAAGGTGAGTGATTACCTTCTCCAGCAAATAATTATTTATTTAACATTGGTAAGCTTTCATTTAAACGAATACAAAATTGACACATTTCCCTTTATATCTTAAGGGTAGTTTAACGATAGAGAATTCATTTTGGCAAATTATATTGTCTCAACAGATGACTTTAATCATTATTTGTCCTCCTTTGTCGACATCTTAAAAATCCAGTTATTAAATATTAATCAAATTAAATTAATGGGGAAATTGTATTTCATAGTTTTACATTTTGTCAAATGACTATATATAGGCCAAATTTATTAATTTACTTTGAAAACATGCAAATATATATATGAAGAATGGGTTACTGTTCAATTTGAATTTCGATTTATCTAGAAAAATCATTTAACTTTCACCGTTAATTTTTGTCATTGGCTTTGCAGCCAGGTTTCTTGAGACATTCATCGATCCCAGAATCGTAAACGGAGAAGATGCTGAACTAGGCGAGATCCCGTATCAGGTATACATTGACAAAAGTACATATTCGTTAATTATTATAATAAAAAGTTACATTATAAACTGTTCACCTGTGTCGCGCGCATTTGTAAGGGCAAGTTTAAAATTACCTTAAATTATTCTAAAATCATGCATATACTGTAATGCCATTCTCTCGATAGGTTTCCCTACAAACCTCGTACAGCGACTTCCACTTCTGCGGCGGATCGGTTCTAAACGAGAAATATGTTATTACGGCAAGCCACTGCGTTGTTGAGTATGTTATCATTTATTTTACATGCCTCCTATCATAATTATCTAATATTATTCAAAATATCATTACATTAAAGCTATAGAAATCTTGCTGTTATGTATTTTGTGACATTCATATTAATTCGTCTTAAAAAATATATGTTTGAGTAAATATTCAAATTTATACAATAAAATTTGTATGTTACAGTAAATCGGCTAACGATATTAAAGTCGTCGCTGGCACTGTCGACCTGAACAACCCGAGATCTACGCACGAAGTCGAGGAGATTATCACTCATGAGAGTTATAATCCTTCAGATTCTTGGAGGAATGACATCGCTCTGCTGAGGGTAAGACCGCATATGAATGTTCCTTCTTTTCACGCAAGAAAATTGCACCCGTCAAACTTTACAACATTATCTTCAGCGAAGGATATTCACATCGAGATTGTATTGCAGGTGAAAAATCCATTCGTCATATCTGAATACATCTCCAAAGTTCCTCTACCATCGGAAGACGACGAAGTAGGAGCCAATGACGTAGCTATTGTTTCCGGATGGGGCAGACTCTGGGTGAGTCTTGAGTTCAATCTGTATCTTTCGTATGCAAATTATTAGGAAATCGACTACGATTAATAATCATACGCGATCACTCAGTATTTATTACTCGTGTGGAAACGCACGGGAGAAGTCGACGCGTGTACGTGAGTGACAGTTACGTTATGTATTGTGACAAAATTATAGGAAAATGGACCCACTACTAACAAACTGCAAAAAGCCGCCATTTTCATTGCTGACCAGGACTACTGCAAAAACAAGTACGGAAACATGGGATACAACGTCCACACCACACAAGTTTGCGCCTACGACCCAACCACCTCGAGGGGATCCTGCCACGTAAGTTTCTTCATCCTCCAAAACTCGTTCGCATCCTCGTGATATCTTTACCATGGCGATGCGTAAGTTGCAGTCTCCCTTAACACGTTGCACGTGAAATGCAGTATGCTCGAAGCAACACAAAGAAAGCATGAAACGAAATTTACAGAGTGCAACTCGCATATCACGAATACTTTCGCCACGCAATATAATTTTGCTCACATCAGTAAAAAAATTTTAAACTTCTTTGCTTCTAGGGTGACTCCGGCGGCCCATTGACCGTTGGTGGCAAACTCACCGGTTTGGTATCATGGGCGAACGGTTGCGCCAGTACTTCCTACCCCACTGTGTACACACGAGTTAAACAATTCCTCGATTGGATCAAGAATCACGCTGTTTAAATCAGTCTTATCCGCTTCCTGCTACGATTCATATCTCATTCTTTTATTGTATATATTAAGTAATTTTTTACGAACGCTATTTTCGAAGTTTAAAACAAAAAAGCGAGATATCGTAACGAGGTGTGTGTCACTGGTTAAACGAAAAATCAGTTCATAAGATAAATATTGTATATTTCTTTGACGTAATAAAAAATTTTATCAAATAATAATCGATCCAGGTCGCATTCTATAACTTTCCAATTTTCCCTATTCAAAGTTTAATTCAGTTGGTCGTAATTTATTTAAAATGAATCAACGGTATTCGGAAGAAACCGTAGATTGGATCTGCGCGCAAATTCAGTCTTACAAATTAACTGGGATTTAATCACCGAATTATAAAAGTTTCGCTAAAGAAAAGCAGTACTCTTCTCGACCATAAGGTGTAGAATAATGAAGAGCGACCTCAAATCATCTCATTGAATGATCTTATGTTTGTAGGGAGGTTTCTCCATAGAAATTCTTCCTTAGAAGTCGTTTGTTCCTTTATTCTCGTTTCGCAAACTATAAATTACTTTTGGCTTGAAAAATCTACATCCTATAGAGTGAGAGTTAAAGATCTTCTAATGAGAGGCAAAGCATGTATAATTCTTGATTAATCTGTTTTATCCGCCATTTTCAGGGGTGACGTGAATGGGAGTGAGGTTCTATTGATATGAGGAAAAAGTTGTAAGACTGAAATAAAGCATGTATGCGTTGCAATTTCTCTCTCACTCACTCACTTTCTCCCTACAAATGGCGGATAGTTTACTAATTCTGAAGTATATATATTACAAGTTTTTGGGTTTTTGAATTCTAAGTTTAGAGTTACTAGATATTGGGTGTGTAGATTGG
>NW_022639615.1:474616-535805 GCF_010583005.1 Odontomachus brunneus | reverse complement strand
GTGTGTGTGTGTGTGTGTGTGTGTGTGTGTGTGTGTGTGTGTGATGTATGTATCTTGCACGTAGCCATTTATAATTTTAATATCTTTAAAGTGATATATTTCGAAAATAAAATATTTCGAAAATAAAATATGAGAAATAAAATAAAATTTTAAAAATAAAATAAAATATCAAACAGGCACGGTTAAAATTATATTTTTAAAGACAAAACTCTAGTACTATGCGATGACATTTCAGAAAAATTTGGAGTCTAAAATAAATGCATTACTAGAAATGTAATTGATCGTATTTTCTTATTAATTTAGTCATTGGAACATTTATATTATTTAGAAAAAAAACATTATTATACAATACTAATAAGATATCTTTTTTAAGTAGAATAACTTCAAAGATCTAAAGACTTTCTTTCTCACGTTCTTAGTTTTAACTATATAATGATATTGTCTTAAATATCATGTGCATTATCGTTTATTATTTAACAAGGCAAAGTTCACAAGATATACTCTTGTAATATTCATACAATAAAAGAAATACCATACTTAGTAAATCGATAGAAGAATACTTTTATGAGAGGACAAAATGAAATTAGATTCAATAACTGATCAAAATAAGAAACTCTAGGTAATATTTCGATATACTAATATTATATTCTTATCATAATTCCATTGATTTCAACAGTTTTTATCAAATTCTGTTACAACATCGATGTAGTGTCTTGTTATCGATTTCCTAATCTCACATTACATGATTCATTTTTTACGAGAGTATTCGGCTCCTAAGTATATAAATTCACCGTGTTAACGCGGATGTAACAGTTATCAAGTTAGTATTAGTCGTACAATGGCGTTGACACTATTGTCTTTCCTGAGCTTCGTCGCGCTTTCTCAAGGTGAGTAATTAACTTCTTCGCCGAATCGATAATTATTAATATAATATTGACAAACGTTCATTAAATTAAACGAATACAAATTGGCACACGCCTCTCTATATTTTTAGCGAAAGAAAATTCATCTGAGTACAATATGTTATCTGAACAAATCAATTTTCTCAATTTGTCTTTGTGTATATCGACATCCTAAACCCACTTATTAAATACTAATTAAACTAAATTAATAGCAAAACTGTATTCCACATTTTTCGACTTTGTCAAACGCCTGTATAAACAGGCCAAATCTGTCAACTTATTTTATTAAAACGCGTATGTGAAAAATGAATTGTTGCCCATTACAATTTGAATTTCTACTTACAAGTAAACCTATCCAAAAGGTAGGTACTCTGATTTCTTTTTAATTTGGCACAAATTACAAAGTATAAAAAATATTTAGGTCATACTTTTTCATTTTGGCCTACTTTGAGTTTCGGGGACAGTTTATAACTTCTTAATGTTTTCACTCCTGTCATCAACAAGTACAACAAAAATGCATAAGAAATAAAATTGAATACAAGATATAGTTAAATAATTTTAACAAAATAGGCATAGCTGAGACACGAACCATTCTAAATTTCTTTAGCCGAGATTCCAACCGAAATACTTGAAATCTGTGCTAAATAAGTCAAAAATAGTTCGAATCTCGGCCAAACCAAAATCTGGCAATTTTAATTAAAATTTTAATAAAATCGGCATAGCTGAGATACAAACCATTCTAAATTCTTTTAGCCAAGATTCCAACCGCAATATTTCAAATCTGTGCTAAATTAGTCAAAAATGGTTCGAATTTCGGCCAGACCGAGAAATTATTTGTATAAATAATTTTTTTCAACATTTTATGTTTTGTTTAAATTTTATTATTTATGCAAATAATTTTACACATTTGACTTGATATTCATAATTAGCAAACCAAAAACGTTTATATCTTGTAGTCAATTTTATTTCTTATGCATTTTTGTTGCACTTATTGATGATAGGAGTGAGAACATTAAAAAGCTATAAACTGTGAAACTCAAAGTAGACCAAAATGAAAAAATTTGACCTAAATATTTTTTGTACTTCTACATTTGTGCCAAATTAGAAAGAAAGCGAAGCGTAACTTTTGGGTAAGTTTACTTGTTAATTGATAAATTTATTTAATTTTCACCGTTAATGACGTTTCATCATTGGCTCTGCAGCCAGGTTTATTGAGACATTCTTCGATCCCAGAATCGTAAACGGAGAAGATGCTGAACTAGGCGAGATCCCGTATCAGGTATACATTGACAAAAGTACATATTCGTTAATTAATAAAAAGTTACATTATAAACTGTTCACCTGTGTCGCGTGCATTTGTAAGGGCAAGTTTAAAATTACCTTAAATTATTCTAAAGTCATGCATATACTGTAGTGCCATTCTCTCGATAGGTTTCCCTACAAACCTCGTACAGCGACTCCCACTTTTGCGGCGGATCGGTTCTAAACGACAACTATGTTATCACGGCAGGTCACTGCGTTGATAAGTATGTCATCATTACAGTTTTGTAATCCTCTTACTATAATTATCTAATATTATTGAAATAGCATTACGCCAACACGTTGTAGAAATCTTGCTGTTATGCACTTGGTGCCATTCGTATTAACTCGTCCTAAAAAAATGTATGCTTAAATAGATATTCAAATTTACACAATAAAATTCGTATGTTACAGCATGAAGGATGAAAAAATAATAGTCATCGCTGGCACCGTCAATCTGAACAATCCGAGATCGACGCACGAAGTCGAGAAAATCATCGTTCACGAATTATATAATGCTAGTGATTCTTGGAGGAACGACATCGCCCTGCTGAAGGTCTGAATGTTCACTCGAATTCTTCTTCTCACGAATATTGCATTCGTTAAACTTTACAACATTCCCTCCGGCGAAAGATATTCACATCGAAATGGTATTTCAGGTGAAAAATCCATTCGTCAAGTCTATGTATATCTCCCATATTCCTCTACCATTGCAAGACTACGTTGTGAAATCCAATGACGTGGCTGTTGTTTCCGGATGGGGCGCACGCAAGGTGAGTTTTTAGTCGTTAAAATCTATATCCTTCGTATGTAAATTATTGCAGGATCGATTACGATGAATATTTACGCGCGATCACTCAATATTTATTGCTCGCGTTACGTGCAGAAGCGACACATATTCGTAAGCGAAAATTACATGTACTGTTACGAAATTGTAGCTACATGGAAATATTGTCTACCAACTACAAAAAACCACCATCTACATTGCTGACCAGAACTACTGTAAAAGTATGTACTCAAACAATGGATACCACATCTATCCCACACATGTTTGCGCATACGACCCGACCGTCAATAAAGGATCCTGCCAAGTAAGTTTCTTTACCCTCCAAAACTCACGCCCTCGTGATACCTTTATTACCATAGCGATACGTAAGCTGCAGTTTCTCTTAACATGTTGTACATGAATTGAAGTATACTCGAAGCAACACAAAGAAAACATGAAACGAAATTTACAAGTGCAACTATTACGTACACTGTTAAATCCGTAGTGTCAAATTATAGTCAATTTGAGTTATTTTTAACTATTCTTATAAGTCACCACTGCTCCTACTAAATATATCGTTAATTTAACTAATGTAATGGAGTTAAATAATTTAACTTAAGAAATGTATTAAATTTGCCTAAAATTTAGTTTATTTTTTATTATGTGCACGTTAATGTAACCTTTGTTTTAGTAAAAAATGACTTAATATTGTTTTAAATGGATTGATTAGATGTGGTTGTTTTTTTAAACACATGTTTTGTGTTAAAATAGTAAATTTTGACATACATGATAGTTAAAAATAACTAAATATTATTTAACTCAAGAAATTGGTTTAAATTTGATCCTCCAATATTTAACAGTGTATCACAGATGCTCTCGCGAGATATAATTCTTCCCACATCAGCGTGAAATTTGAAATTACTCTGTTTCCCACACACAGGGTGACTCGGGCGGCCCACTGACCGTTGGTGGCAAACTCGTCGGTCTGGTATCCTGGGCGAGAAGTTGCGCCCTAACCACCTACCCCACTGTGTATACACGGGTTACATATTACCTCGACTGGATCAAAGCTAACGCCGTTTAAATCAGTCTTGCCAATTCGCTTCCTGTTATAATTTATATCTCATTTCTTTACTATGCGTATATTATATGTAATTTTCTGACGATGGAGTTTTTTGAAGTTGCAAACGAAAAAACGAGTAGTTGTAACGAGATGTGAAACTAGTTATACAAGAATATTAATTTCATAGGACAAATCTTGTATTCTTTCGACATAATAATAAATATTATTATTCAGCAACCGATCCACATCGTATTCTGCAATCAAAGTGTCCGAGTATTGCTACTCAAGGAGTAATTCAGTTAGTTGTGACTTGCTTAGAATGAATCGACAATATTCGGGAGGAACTGTAGATTAAATCTATGCTCGCGTTCTACTTAAGTTAACTGGAATTTAATCGCCGAATTGTAAAAGTTCCGCTAATGAAAAGTAGTACCTCGCTCAGCCGTAATAATGAGCAACGACTTCTGAGCATCTCATTTAATGATTTTCTGTCCGTGAGGAGATGAAATTCCTTCATAGAAATCGTTCGTCCCTTTTCTCTCACTTCTATTTTGCAAACTATAGATTACTCTTAACTTGAATAATCAATGAGTCTTTGAACTCAGGACGATCGCACTCCAGCAGGAAGAGCTGCAAGTAACACCGACTCTGTCGGCTTCTAGCCGATGATGCCTTGAAAGCTGCACGACTCAAATCTCCGACTTCGTGTCTTCTGCGCGACGGATCGATAGCGTAAAAATGTTATCTCGATAAGAGAACACTGAACTGTCTATTCATAGGTTTGTACGTTTTCGAAGAACTTCTGGACTTGTGCACAGTAGTCCGAAACAAATTAAAGTAAAAGAGAGTATATTTGTTTCACTCTAACTTATTACATTAATACAGAAGTTCTTGGAAAACGAACAAGTCTTTTGTTAAAGAATTCTAGAGAACGCGATTTAGAGTATTTCTAATGCCCCTCTCTCCTCATTGCCACGGAAATACATTTTTTTAAGTAGCGCTCTAAGCTCATTTTGATAATGCATATCGTACATTATAAGAATAATAATTATTTAAGTGCAATTATAATAGTGATTTTAGACTGAACTCACCCGCTGACGAATTTAATTTAGTTAAAAAGGTGACAGCGGGAAATTATAGTATATCAAGGGCGTCCATCACCATCATGAAACAGATCCATTGGGCCTTTAGTATGGTACAACCGGATAGTACAAGAGATTGGACTCGGCCCTGCCGCGAAATCAATACACCGTGACCGCGCTGCGCTCACGTGTTGCTCTCATTTCCGGTGACACTTGGCAGAGCGGAAACGATCGATACGAACATTTTAACCGTAATTGACAGTCATGATCGTGGAGCATCTATTTGGCGCAACGCAATCTTAGGTAAAACACGTTAATGGCGTTTCATTAATTATAAAGCCGTTAAAATTTACTTCCCTCGTAACGTCTTTCGCAACTTTAATACGATCTAAAGACGGCGAGGGGAGAAAGAGTAATATCGGTTCTTCGAGAAACTAGGCGCACGTGTCTTCGGGATTTATGAACGGTGAAAAAACAATCGGAGATGGGAGGAAAACCTTCCGTGCCCGTCGCCGCTTCATCGGGAGGAAATGGTGTAAAAATATAGGCGAACTTTATTACATTTCTATCGGGAGTAACTAATAGCAAGCGTTGAAGATGCTTCCTTGGAATGGACGCGAAACGAAGTGCAAGCAGCCAAGTAGCGTTCTGGATCGTTCTTCAAAACGACAAGCGAAACGTCAGCGCGAATCGCTCGTGTCGAATTCTATTCTGCCGCCTGTATTTACATTGCTAATGAAATTTCACTTCCGCCTTCGCGATGCCTCCAAGAGGCGCGCGATAGACTCCTACGTCGCTCACCGCTTTTATTTCTTCAACGATTTACTCAGAGCGTTGAAGAACCTGGTAGCTGCTCATTTACGACGAGAGGCAGCATCATCACTAACTATATAGAGGACACGTTAGAGTTCCTCTACTCAGAGTTAGGACAAAGCATGAATTTCCTGATTGGTCCGCATCCTATCCACTATTTTTAGAGTTGACGTGAGTGAGAGTGAGAGAGAAGCTCTAGTAGAAGTGAGAGCGAAACTCTCTTAGGTCGCTTGCTAGTTTTATTCTATTCTTCTTCGATGATTTATTCAGAGAGTGGAAGAACCTGGTAGTTGTTCATTTACGATGAGATGCTGCATCATCACTAACTATGCAGCCTACAATTATAGTCCCTCTAGTCAGAGTTAGGACAAAGCATGATCATTCTTGATTAATCTGCATTCTGTCCGCTATTTTTAGGGTTGACGTAAGAATAGGAATAAGAGAAAAGCTCGAGTAGGAGTGAGAGCAAAGCTCTAAGACTGAAATGACGAGACACAATTTCTAGCAATTTCTTTCTAACTCACTCACTTCCTTCCTATAGCTGACGGATGATGTCCTAAATCTGACTTCAAAAACTCTAACCCATCCTGTACACGCACTGTTTTCAGACAAAGGGAGTTCTCTCGCATCAACTTACCTAACAGCGTTGGAAACCCGACGGAAGTATCCTTCATCATTTCGTACGAAGTAACTTCGTTAGTTTCGACGTGCCGATCCGCCGTAACGAAATCTTTGCGCGTTGTGCAATTTTTACAAGTTAATTTACGATACAGACTGACTCCTGTCCCAGTTACGTGACAGATTTTACAAGCAGTCCCAACGTATCACGTTTAAATATTCCCGAGTGACTTTACAGTCCCAACCACGCGGGCTAAATGGCTATTTACTACGGTCAACCAAAGTAATACCTGCACGCGATACCTTCATACCTGCGTATGTACGAGGAAGAGCATGTTGCCGTGGCTAAACTATTCGTGCGAACACATAAACTCGTATAGTTTGCAAAGCTTATGAACTCACTGGTTTTAGAGGGTTAATTTCCACAGGATTACAACATTATGACATATACAAGCGGACACAAACACAAGAGAGAATTGTTCCCCCTTATAATTGCATAAGGCGATATTTGCAATCACGTCAGAAACGATTGCGCAATTTGTGCAACGCACAACTTTACGACATACGATAATTACTCAACTAAGTACGAAATGTTGCTTTTGAAAGTTCTTCAAACAAATATAGCGAATTCAATTCAGTGCAAATAATCTTTTGACGCGACTGACACGAGCAAACACGATGCTGTTAATTAAGTCGAAGGAATTCATCGTGGATGTTATTAAATCGAGCTTTCTTATGATGTTTGTGTGAAGATATTTGGGTTAATCGAACATCGTCCTTTTTGCACCTGTCATCTCAATTTAAGCATTTATTAAATCCACACCGTGTATAAATGTCAGTCGGTAAAGCTCTTTGAAAAAAATGTCGCGACTGAAGCTGAAAGCCTCAAACGGAACAAAGCCCCTCCTCTACTCACGATCAATTCGACATCGTCGCTCCGGCTCCTTTTTCTTCCATCCTCCTTCTCTCTATTTCACTCTCTTTTCTTACTCATCTCACGACCTCACTTTCATTCCTTCTTTTAGACCCGCAAATCGACCTTGAGGCTGTTGGAATAAATCGAGATAGAGCCGTCGCGACAACCCAATTTTATCGGGATAACTACAAAATGATGGCTTTTAGCTCGAAAGGATGAGCTAATGTCATTGACAATAGCAGCAAAGGCTTCAACATTTGTGAATGTTACACAAGAATAGATCAAAAGATTTCGCGGAGCGCGATGGAAATACGATAAATTTGTCGGGACATCTTCCTGACAATCTTTAGAATTTCAATATTGAATGTTTCGGTAAGTAAGCTCGTGAAGAAATGCGAAGGTCTTATTCTGCTACTCTCTCTTGCTGCACGCGCAAGTACTTGGAATAAGAGGCTTCCGCATATTGATAATCTTATTATACTTCCCTTCTGGCCCTCCCGTATGCACTTTGCTGCATATACTCTATTAACCACTGAGGCGTAACTTTCGCGGGAACGATTCCATAGGGCCTCTGGCTCATTTCGTATAACGATTATATACGATCGTTGGAACTTGTAGCGAAAATACCTAGATCCTTTCGATATATACATGTACATAGCAACGTTATTGCATGATCCTTGTTCAAGAGTACAAAGTGTTACAGGATATTTCGTGATATTAAGGATAACTTGCGCACACACAAAACTAATTCGTGGAACAAATTGATTTTACTCGGATATTTCCAATTTGCTTAAAAATCGAAAAAATGAAAAAAATGATGAAAAAATTGTTGCAGTTCATATAAAATGTATCGAGAACTATAACGCTGCATCTGATTTCAATTGCATGTATATATAACGACAGGAAAATATATTATCAATCAGGTAATCATAAAATTTATGAACTAATAAATCTCCCATTTACAACGACGAGAAACGCGCGTAGCGTAGTCGGAAATATTACAGCAAAATTACACACAGCAAACGACTGTTGGTGTTTGACGCGAATTGACTTTTACTACTTTGTTACCACTGAGTGTGACTATATTCAGATTATATTCACATTATCAAAAGTTTCTCTCTCCGTGCAATCTAGTGATATGAGAAATGTAATTACATGTAATATTCTCGTACACAAACATACACATACACACACACGCATATATATACACGCACACTACGCGTATTTAGTTCGTAGCCCCGCGATTATCAGCTGTATTAAAGTTCGCTTCTACTACAATCTGATGATGAGAACAATCTGATCTAGGGGTAGTCACGTTATAGAGACATAAGGTCATCTCACGTTTCCGACCTACGGTCGAGTTAACAGCCGCACAAATGGGTTCAAATGGGCCCGAAGCTGTAAATCATAAGCTCGGAACTTGCATCATTGCTCTTCATATCTTCGCGAGCGTGAGGGGAAGTGCGATATGAGATGCTTATTCAATTCATCCGTCCGTACGTAAATAACTTAATCACGTTGAGAAGAAAAAAGAGAAAAAGAGAGAAAAGGAAGAGAAAGAGGGAGAGAGAGAAAGAGATTGTTGAGATGACAACGTCATGGCGCTAACTTTAGCGCGAGAACGAAGTACTCACGTCTTGTGAGTTTCATTCGTACTTAATATTTCAAATTTAAAGTGGCTCCTACGCTTCTCTCCGAGATTTACCTCATTCTGACACCAAAATCCTTCAATTCAACGAAATTTCTCCGTCGCATTTTCGCTCAGTGAGCTCCGGCGGGCAAATTTACAAAAACGGAATTATCGGGAAAGCGTGACGTTCGTATTCACAAGTTCTGCGAACTGTAACTCTCCGCGTCATTCCGATCTGAATATTCTTTTCTCTGAAAAGAAGTGTCTCTGAGAATATTTCATTCAATAGGATAGCAATCCACGACACATGCGATTAAAGTTGAGCTTTCGCAGAAAGATCCCAAGCTTCTCAGTCTGCTTTCATTTCTTCGCATAAGTATGGAATTTTAATGTGTTATTACGTCAATATTTTCAAACTTTTCAGTAAATACACTCGATCTGAACGTTAGAATTATATCTCGTACACGGGGAAAATATTGTAGCAAAAATTAAAATTATATTTTATTTTATATTTTTTATGTGAAAATGGATTATATTGACGTTGTAGTATCAATTTTTATAGAAACAGTAAGTTTGACAATCTATCGAACATACGACATAAAAAAGCTTTCAAGCAAATTACAATAATTTTTTAGTAAAAAGTTAAAGTGATATTCTTGAACAAATATGTAACAATTTTGATTGTGATTTCTGTATGGTCCAAGATCACAAAAATTACTGTAACTTTTTCTACAACATTTTCTCCGTGTAACTATCTTCTCCGTATAACACTCGGTCGATCGAAGAGCGAGAATGACTAAGCAGTGCTGAAATAATAAAGGCAATTTACTCCAAGCGCAAATGCGGTTCATACCGTTTATACTGTATAGCCAGTATTATATGAGAATCGTAAAAGGGTGTCGCTTTAATGTCGTAAAAAAAAATATTCCTTGCTGCGTGCGTAGTCTTCGTTCCGTGTCATCAAACTTTGAAAGACTCACCTGCACACGAAGTGGTATAGGCACTTTTGCTCCCGGTCTTCTACAGGCTGTTGGACTTTGAAATGCTATTGCGATGGAATATATACACGCAAGAAAAGATGGGACTAAAGTTACGACACTCGCGCGACGAGTCGCCATATGAATCTTTACTTTCCCCTTCTCGTTATAGCAATGCACTGTTTAAAAAGTAATCCGAGTAAAACGGGCGACGAACTTCCCGTGACGTTTTGCAGCGGCTCTTCTATAGCCGGCTCCGTTACGCAAATAATCTCTATCATTTTGTGCGAGTCTCTCTCGCAGTTTAAGGAATCCTAGCTTCATATCTAGCTTCATATTAACACACTGAATGCTGCGCGGAATTTGACTAATTTCGCAAAAGCCTACGCGAAAGTTGCATATTCATCGCTATGATTAATAAGCGAAGTTTTTGTTCGTGTCTGTGTTCATTATATCCTTTGCTTCCTATAAACTGATATTCACGTAACTCTACAAAGAATTGTATTTCATTCGTACGCGAACGCATCTAATCGCAATCATCATCTTGGGACATTCAATGCGTCAACAGACATGTTGTGTGACTCACGTTTTGCTAAAAATGGTAACGAACCTATTTCTGCATTTTTCCCCGCATTTCCTCGTATCACCTTGTGCTTAAGAAATTTATTCACCAGGTATATATTTTCAGGACGTCCAAGCGGCATATGTTCAGTGGCGCACCAAGAAAGCGCCTCATAAAATTCCCTATTTACCGAGTAAAATTACGTTTTTATATATTTATTTCACTATCTAAATAATAAATATTAATTTAAAACTTTTTTATTTCCTTGATATCACTTTTTGCAAAGTTATACTGCAATAATAATTATCAGTATTGCTGCTACTATAAAGTTGCATGTGCAATATGCGATATTTAACATTAAATTTTACGAATGATGCAGACAAATCGCATGAACTTTAACTACAAATGTTTTTAAATGCTACGTTAAATTTTTGTGTAATTTTTCAGTATTTTGATTTAAGTGAATAAATTCCTTAATCGAGAACAATGCGTGAAACAATTATCGTATTAAACATATTGGGGAGACCGGGATTAGATGTCCCATATTTCGAAATTTCGAAGTTACAACTTCTCAAACAACTAATTGTTGTGACTGACTGTACAAACATGATAGAAGCAGCCTTTTTCTATGTTCGCCACGATTCTGTTAACTATATATTTTGTAATAACCAAAATACGAACATGCCGCAACATGACATTCCCTGATATCGAGTTTGGTTGCTCAGTAGCGCAAAGTAAGAAGATATATATAAAATCCGTATCCTAGTTAGTAGTTCTGAGGTCTCCGCGAGAGGTCTCTACAACCCTTCTGCCAGTTGTTAATTATGAGCCAACTTTAGCTAGTCCACCTATATGCTCGATTTCAACCTCATTTCATGAATGAAAACTGCTCTTATTATCCGAAACAATATATCATACACTTGCACAAAACTTCATTCCAATTAAGAACATACCACTTAACTTTATTCATTCACGATGGAGAATATTAATACAAAATTCCGAGAGGCTTGTAAATTTACTTTGCCCATACAGCACAAATGTTCAGTAGATATCCTAAGAATGTTCTAAGAATATTCGAATATTCTTAGAACGTTCTGGGTACTGCAATCAGTGTATAGAATCGCGAAATGGTTCTTTTAGAACATAACTTTTCCCTGAGTTTCATTCAAATCGGAATAATATTACAGTTAAAGAATAGAAAAAAACTGAGCTAGTATCCATATAGCACAAATGTTCACTAGATATCCTAAGAACGTTCTAAGAATATTCGAATATTCTTAAAACGTTCTTAGAATATCTAGTGAACATTTGTGCTATATGGATACTAGCTCAGTTTTTTTCTATTCTTTAACTGTAATATTATTCCGATTTGAATGAAACTCAGGGAAAAGTTATGTTCTAAAAGAACCATTTCGCGATTCTATACACTGATCCTCTCAAGATAAACACTAAAAAAGCATATGAGTGACATATCCCCATCTATAGACCCGGTCTCCCTTACAAAGCCACCACGATACACGACGTGGCCTAATTAGAGATCAACGCGCAGCGTACTCACCTGTTTGCGGAGCGGCGTGACGCATTCGTCCTTGGTTCTCTCAAAGCGCTCGAACTTGAAGCTGTTGCTGCGGTAGAGCTCGTTGTCGCTCTGCTGCCTCCTGCAGAGCCGGCGCGTGAGCGCACGCGGCCTGCAGGGAGCACATTCGGTGGCGAGCTCCCAGTGCAGGTGCAGCATCGCGAGCTCGGCGGTGCATCGGGCCATCGCGCAGCCGGCGCGTCTCACGCGGCACTTCACCCGCTTGATGCGGCCCTCGGGCTGCGGCTTGTGGCCGCAGGGCTGCGTACCGTTGCAGCTGCAGTCGCACGTGCGACGCGTCCGCCGCGTTTTGACCGTGTGCGGACACGGCTTCGCCTCCTCGCCACACTCGCACTCGCACGGCGCCTCGCCGCCGCCTGTGTGAGCGCAGCTTAATCTCTCGTCGGAGCACTCGCACGGGTGCGCTTGTTGCAGCTGCAGCTGCGTGGAGGAGACAGGAGAAGAGGACTGAGGGGCCGCGCGTCGACGGGTACCAGCGCCGCAGGCTGCGTGCCGGCAGGAACGGTCCGTACATTCGCATCTGCGATGAAAGAAACATGCCAATGAGTGGAGGAGAGCGAACTCTTCAATAGCGAGGATACGTCTTGCCTGACGAGTTCGCGTGTGACGTTTTGCGAGCAATAAACAATAAACAGCAGCAGTAGTCAGCTTTCGCTTAAAAACCATACGAATGTTCACCTCGCTTCGCGAGGGTATTGATTTTTCCAGATTTATATAGCGAGTCTGAAGCAATTATTCCAACGCCTGAATATCGCAGGGGAAACGTCGATTTTGATACAGCGGCCGCGACATATTTCGACTGAGATATCTGAGAACCGCAAATTAAATCGAGAAAGAGTCCCCCTCCTATCGATTATTGGGAATTTCATTTAACGTATTATCGCACAATGATATCACGAAAGGCACCATTCGCGGCTCGCAAGGAGGAAAGCTAAAAAGGAGAATCAGGTCAGGCCGAAAACAAGAACCGCAATGGTGTGCGAAGACAGTTATATCGGGATTGAGTTTAACAGCGCGTAGATAATTGCATCGTGAACTAAATTGATTCATTTAGTATTTTTACATCGCAACTATACTAGTTACGTATTATTCCTTCAATTGTTACACAGTTCATATATTTCTTTTTCATTCATGCTAAAATTCAATAAAAAATTTATATATGCCGAATGCAAACGTTTCAAACTCTGTACATTTGTCAATGCAATTCGCCATTCTCAGATGTATGCAAATCGCTCAATAAAAGTTATGTTAAAATAATGTTTGCATATAACGCAATCGTGTACACACGTGGAAAATGACGCGAATATTTATATCGTAATTTATCAACGGAACTGCGCACGGCTCGTGTAGAACCGTGTAGACGAAAAATTACGATAAATATGCGACACGCATGTGTGTCCTGTGTATGATCCACTGTAGCACGTGGTACCTGGTAAATCAATATTACAGCATTCTTGCAAGGATAAAAGGCTGCGCGCGAATTAGCATTCTCTCAGGTTCCTCGGACTGACTGAAATTTGTTCCACCACGTCGACATGAAAACGCTTTCAAACGTCACACTTCCGCCGCGAAGGTTTCCCCCATGAATCTAGACAAGGTAATCGCCTCGTTCACCCTCCGTGAGTGAGCAGTTGCGTCACCCTCGGATAATAGGCAAAGGTAGACACAAGTTCACAGGTTAACGACACTAACTATTCATATTCATCGGAAAGAGAGCTCTGCTTACGATCGGCGCAAGTGCCAACAGCACGTTGGCTCCTGACCTCCATGCCTTCCACCCCTTTTACCGCGATCTTTCAGACCGCGCAGTCGGGCTTTATGCAACCGACCACCATCTACTACCACCGAACGACAATGTTTGAGCACTCATAAGAAACATCACTGATGTTTTTTTACGAATTAAGAATCGAGCGAATCGAGGGATTCACGAGGGTGAGGAAAGGTGCCGCGAAGCTGAAACACCCTCTACAACAGCGTGTCCGAATGAGCGTAACTGTTGCTCGTTATTCCCTCCACTCTTATCGATCGGTCGAAACTACTCAAAATTCGGGGAAATTATCAGCGTCAGCCACCCAGGGGAATTTACCCCGAATCGTCTGGCGTGACGACACGAGACAACGCAACTGAATAATGTACCAGCGACAGCTTTTTAACAACCACGACAGGAGGTCGTTGGTCAACAAGTGATATCGATCAAATAGAGCGGGTACCATGTCACGTCACCTCACCCAATCAATTCACCCACAGAACAATATTTGGGATAGCAGTTCCACCGCCTACCACCCCTAAACCGTCTACAGCCGACTCTACCCGATAACACAATCATATCGCCTTCGCTTCCAGTTGACCCCGCGACCCCGTATTCGCGAGGAAGCGCCGTCTGCCGAAATATCCGATCTCGATCTGAGCGAAGTGACGTTTATTTACCTTCTGATCCTTCGCGCGGCCGATCCTCGCTGCTGTGCATGCGGACAAGGCTGCGCGTCTGGCGGACAGTCGCAGCTGGTGGCCGGCCGCGTACGGCGGACCCTGATCAGCACCGGGTGCACCGGGCACGGCTGCACCTGACAGTCGCAGACGATGGTCTGAGGCCCGCGGGACTTACGGCCTCCGCCGCCGCGTTTCGCGCGTTGGTCCACGTGCAACTGACACGGCTGCACGGGGCAGCCGCAACGAGCTGCGGCACCGCGGCGCCCGGCACCCTGTACACGTCTCCACACCCGCTCCATTCAACGACCGGCGTGCGACTGACAATCGGCTGCCCCACACCACCCTCGGTAGGCACGCGCGCGCGCGCGCGCGCGTGCGACTTCGTCACCGCTTCGATCCTCTCCGCGCGACCTCGGCTGCGCTCGGCTCGTTGCTCTCCGAGGGATGAAACCCCGACCGTCCGTTGGGATGCGCGGTCCACGCCGCTGCCACCCTCGTCGTGCCACGGCCGACGACGCTATCTTGGATGGAACGTGGATGCGCGGACAAATCCGGGCGTTTACCCCGGGCTAGAAAGTCATAGTTGACTCGTGAGAGAGTCATTCCACGCGCGATAACACGACGCTTTCATATATATGTGCGTATTAAGATTTCCTAATTGGTGTTTACGTTCGAGGAACAGAAGGATCTTAGTACCATAATACTAGACGGTCACTGATGAGGGATGTGCGTGTATCTTCAACTTAACATTCGAATTTGACCAAGGTGTATCTACTGGTGCACAGAGGGATTTGTGTATGACTTGAGAACTTGTATATGTCTAAAATTAGAAAATTTTTATTTATAGAGATTTACAGTGATCATATAAAAGCGACTGTACCGTATAAAAGCGTATCCCAATGTATAAAATTTCTATCTACGTGGTTTGTATAATTTCTTTCTTATACAAAATTATGTTCTCTAAAATCAACGTACGTTAAGTCGACCGTGTCGTACTTAAAACCGACGCCGTGAATATCTGCTGTAGGATTCGCGGTATATTCTTGAGGTCCATACACACAAACGCACGACCAGAAGGCATGTGTTTTATCAGCCTGAAAGAGATATAGATATACCAATTTGTATCAATCCCGTTCACGTTACAAAAAAGAGAACGGATGATAAAAAGTAAAGAGATCAGTTTTTATTACTGCAAACTACGATTGATATCACCTGGTCGCTTGATCACCCAGCGATCCAATGAAGATAGCGTAGGCGTTCACGTCCACGTTAGACACTAATACCTTGGCGAGTCGTTCGGGACGAATACCATAACGTTCCAGATTCGCGTCCGAAAGAACGACCACGATAGACTCGTCGGAATCCTCTTTCGCCAGGCTCGCAATTGCGTGCTGCGTCGCTTCCAACGTGTTATCACCGGACAGGCAAAATTGTGAGTGAGCGTGCATTGTCTGCGCGGATTTTAATGAGCTCATAATTTTAACTCGCATAACACGGCCTTTTGCGAAAGAGAGTGGCATACATAAATCGAATTACCTTAATCACCTCCAGCCTCCGCTTATTATCCGTCGGCGGTTCCGTATGATCGACAAAGACAATACGGTAATCGTCGCCGGAATGGCCGACGATATCATATTGAAACTTTCCCTCGTAGCCGCTAAAAGCTTCCATTACCATGACACAGGCCTCCAGCTCGCGATCAAGCCGGCCGTCGTAGCCATTGAATCTGTACATGCTGCCGGACACATCCACCACTAGTTTCAATCGCTTCGGTTTTAATTGCGGAGCGCCAATCTCCGGCTCTTTCTCCGCTCTACGCCGGTAAATCGTTTTCTCGCCCGTTAATCCTTCGATTAATTTCGTATCGTCCAGCTCGCCGGACGTCTGGTGTCTGCACCATTGTCGCTCGTTACTTTTAGCCTGCAACGTGCCTACATAGGAAAGAAAAACAACTCCATTAGTACAACCGAATTTTCTGTCACTTGAGGACCAGATAGAGAACTCAATTGTAGGAACGAAAAGATTCCTGTAGGGAATTGAAAGGCAATTGAAATGATTTCAATTGCCTTCAGTTACTTCGACCGAGTTTTAATGCAGCTGAATGCTCAGACGAATGTTTTCGGTCACAGTAACAGATATATTGGCTTTACATCGTGCACTTGATACGCGTACTAAATAGTAACTTTCTATTAGATAATCTTAATATCGACGATATATATAAACAACGGTATATTAAGCTGATATAATACTCATCAAGAAAACGTATTGATTGAACGCGTCGTCGTTGATATGCATTGTCAATATTAAGATTATCTAATAGAAAGTTACTATTTAGTACGCGTATCAAGTGCACGATGTAAACCAGGCCACTATTTCTCGTTTAGTCCCCACTCAGTTATTGAGAATTGAAATTTGTATTCCATATATAAATGACTGTGTGAAAAATATGCGATGAGGGATACCTAGATTTTTCTGCGAAAAAACATATTCACTAACTCAAGAGTTGCTCACCTAAGATGACTCTTAAGGCCTGCACCTGATTATAGACGGCGTCACTGAATTGGCTGTACAGTTTGTGGTCATATTCGCTCATTCGGATATCCTTGAGCCGTTGTTTGAACGCGCGAAGACCCATCTCACGGGCGGCCTTCTTTATATGTTCCGGCACTGCATTCTTTTCCTCGTCACTAAGCTGATGTACCGTGTGTCCAGCGTCCAAACGGTAAGGTCCTCCCTTGCCGCCTAAGCCGGCTGTGTCTCTCCCTGAAACATAATTTATCGCGTGTTCTCTTTGCTTAAAATGACGTATATTTGTAAACACCAAGTATCAGTAACATCAACGTTATAATTTCCTACCCAACGATGTAAATATAACGCAAAGGTGTTGTTACTTAACAGTTACATTGTTGATTAGGAAATTGTAACATTGATATGATGTTGCTGTTAGATGATATTTACAAAACAATAAGGTTACATTCCGAAAACAATTTCGGAAACCTTGATTTTAGTTATAAGGCTGGTGGACCTTAACTAACTTAGATGCGTTTCGTAAACGATCAACTGATTCACGCGATTAGTTTCACAAAGCTGTTTTTGTTTTTGGAATTGTTTTCTATTAATTATAACGGTTGTCACGAAACTTCTGAAATTCCCCGATCGTAAAGTCGATCATGTAAATCAGCCTATCGATTACGGAACGTATATTCAAGTTAGTTTAAGGTCTATCAACCTTATAACTCAAACTACAGTTTCCGAATTCGATTTCGGAACATACTCAAGATTATATTATATTTTGTCTGAATTTTAATATAAATCATCGAGTTACATTGATTTAGATTGAAATTCAGACCAAACCTTAAGCAATGTTGTTGATTTTTATACATTATTTTAAGCAAAGAACTGTGTGTTGATGTATGATCGATTATACACGGGCGTGAGACTTCGAGCGACTATATAATCGTTTCAAGCAAGTATTATCTTCATTGTTTCATTCAGTATTACTCATACCTCCAGTCCCTCCGGCCCAGGTATTACCACCCACGTGGGGTTCGTTCTTTTCATCGACTTTCCCGTGCTTCGGCCCGCTCACGTCCAGACCTGAATATCTCTCTTTGGTAATCTGCAATTTCTCCTCGCCGCTGCCGATCATTTTGCGCCACGCACCCAACGACTTTTCTATGTTCGTAACGGATGTCTCCCATAAGCGGACGCAGCCACCGGCGTCTATTGTGACAAGACCTTCGTTCGACGTAAGCGACGCATAAAGCGGAAGGTCCTTCGAGTACAGCCATTGCGTCAATGGCGAGACATTGACCGGTCTATACATGAAAGAGATTTAACGAGTCTCTTAGTTCTACCGGAAGTAAGTGCACGACACAGCAGGGATATAATCTCCTACGTTATATTACTATATTATTTTCCAAGCGTATTAAAAACAAGAAAATGTAAAACACATGTTTCTTAATGAATTCTTTGGTGGCGTAACTGTACTATGTGTACGGTAAAAAATCTTGTATTTGTTTGAAATCAATCCGTGTAGAAACTTTTGGGTTAAATCTTTAAACATACTTGTGTTAATTTAACATATGTATAGATAATTGTATAGATATATGTATAGATAATTTAACAAGTGTATAGATAAGTTGAATTATATCAATATATTTATCTTGTATCAAATTAACACAAAAATTAGAGTGGATAGATTGAGAAATGTGAGATAGATGTGTTATTAGCGTGCGTAAGTTCCTGGAGTCTTCTGGGCGACTTTGTTTATGTATATTAAAGAAAAATATATACATGTTTAATCAAAGTTTCCCGCTTTCTACAACTTTAGCTCATTTTTCAGGCAACAAATGGATTCCTCGATTGAAGAATGATAGATCTTTCGATGCGATAAATTCGTCGACCCATTTTCATACTTTAACCTCGTTTCTAAATCGCACACCAGAGAAATGGCTCTGCATTGACCAAAATAGGTAAAAATCGAAAGAAGCAAGGTCTGGGCTATACGCCGGATGTGATAGGACTTCCCGCTCCAGTAAAGTATTCTTAGTCGCGGAAGCAACGTGTGACCGAGCATTGTGGAAATAAAATGACTTTTCGATTTCCTTTTCCTGTCCACGTTCTTTTTTCTGAATTTCTTCGTTCAACTGGTATTGGCGAATGTAGCACTTAGTAGTAATCTTTTCATTAGTTTTGAGTAACTCATAATCCCATATAACACAAGTCTCTAAAAGACTTCTTAAAGAATTCCAAAAGTGTTCTGAAAGACTTGGGAACTCTTTTGGGACTCTTTAAAAAGTCTTTTAAAAATTTATGCTATATGAGATAGAACACGCTTTTCTAGTTTCATCAAATACTTTTTCGATTTCTATTTTCAATTAAATTAAAAGTGTGTTGAAGTAAACAAATGTTAATTGTCATATATGTAGGCTCGAATGCAGGTTAATCAACCAAATTAACGTAATTAATGTTATTAACGTAAAGCATCAACTAGTTGAAAGGATTGTGAATTCTAGCGCTATCTAAACTAGCTATCTATCTAGCTCCAAGAATTTACGCACAGACCTAGTAAATTTAACACAAAATCTTTTTGTATACTGTATACTCACTCTGGGATGGGTATGTAACGCAGTTTCCGATATACTGTATCGACTATTTCCAAGTAACCGGAAATTGCCATGTGTCTCTTGTCCTTGGGACAAACTTCATTGGGAACCTCATCGGGCGAGATCGTTCTGATCACTTGCCCATGCTGCGTGACGATAGGCGTCATAAAACTATGCGTCCTCCCCTTCCTCGGCCAGAAGTGTAGATCGTTAGAGCCGTCTAAATCAGGAAAACCTATCACTATGCCGGCGTACGTATTATCGGTCACTATGACTCTATTTGGAGAGCTGACTTTCTGCTGAAGAGCCTCGCTCAGATCAGTCTCAGACAGGCTGCTCTTACTGCAGCTCAGAACACTGCCGGTCTTCAAGTACGCACTGTTGGATTCGTTCAATTCGCGTAAGATATTCGGACACAGATCTTGCTCCGAAGATTTCGTGAGAATGTACTTATTCTTCGACATGTCCTGAATCAACCATTTCTTGTCGGAGGCGAGCAAGAGGGTTTCAATGTCGCACGGCAAATTCATTGAGTAAGCGGTCATGGTCTGTAAATTGATAATATCTATCTTATTCTGGCCGTGCGTGAAGAAGACGAACAGATTATGCGACGACAACAAATCTGTCTTCATCTTCCACTGAGGACCCGTACTTCCGAAAACATCCGATATCCTGTCGTTGGCGATATCCAGCAACGATGAATACTGCAGTTCTCGAACAGAACCATCGTTCACATTTACCACGAGTGTAGAATGACTCTAAAAACGAACGAATCAAATTCGATATGTGCTGTAACGAGCAAGGGCTATCTCCTCTTTCTCTTTTGCTGAAGTATTACTTACAGTTTCCTCGTGAACCAAAACGTTCCCGGAGTTGTCGACCGCGATATTATAATACGGCATGCGACCCCGAGAAGCACTCATTAAGCCCTGCAACGATGTCTCGCGTATCTGTTCGGACTCCGGCGTCATGCTAAATATGCTCAAAGGGTTCGTCGTGAGAACGTATATCCTATCGTCCGTACCATCCCCTTTACTTCCATTCGCGACCGTTAAAGCCGTTACCGTACTGTTTTCGCTAATAGGTATCGTCCAGTAACTCTGCACCTCCGTGAACCAAGCTGATCTAGCTTCAACTCGATCCAGAGTTCGGTCGTTTTGCACCGGAAATACCGGTGACTTTAATTTAACGTGTCTTTCCTGAACGGGTACACTCACAAACGCGTTGAGAACGTTCCAACTACCGCAGATCTTCATCTCGGGTAAAGATATTCTGCAATGGAGAAAAGGATGGGGAACACTGCGAAATCTGGGTACTCCTCTTACGCCTTTATTCCTCTCGCTCTCTCTTAAGCATAAAAACTCGCTTTTCATAGCATAAAAACACTGGCAATGACGCAGCCCCTTCCCCCCATTGTACTATAAAATTTGCAAAAAATTTATAAAAACTAAGTTTTTATGAAAACGTTGCAAAATCTTAAATTGACTAACATATTCTTAATTCTATACACAGGATGAAGCAATGTAGCTGGAACCACTTTGATATTGCTGGATATTGATTTTAACGAAAATTAATTCGAAAAATGTAGATAATATCAAAACAAATTTCATTATGTTAAACAATATGATCTTTAAGCAATCCCTACCCGATTTATTATATTTTGAATGTAACAATCCATTGTTATAGTTCTGAAACGAAGTGTTTTCAATTACGTACTTCACTCTGTGTGTGTATTTCTAATGCTCGCGTCTGTTTGCTTAATGCGTGTCTCGCGATAGCTCAAAGTACATGGAGATTATCTTACTCCTTAGCTAAAGCGATATTAGCCGGGCTTGTCCCAACGGGAATCCCATGTTTGTGAAGCACTGTTACCAAAGTATTGAATATTTCCTGACTGTATCGATCGAAGTCGAAGACATTGCGTACCACATTGCCTAACGGTTCATTCGGAAATTTCTACAACATCGTCAAAAATATATTGTCAATCGTATAATGCTATAGGTCTCGAGGGTCTCGTTTCAACTCACCTCCAGATGTTTAACTATGTTGACCACTTCTCGAGTCGAGTAAGGATACGAGACTAAGCCTTGATCGGCCATACCTCTCAACTCGCCGAAAGCTTTCACTAATTTATTTATTACCAATTCGTCGATATGCGGGCCGTATTGCTTCAACAACTGAATCTCGCTGCGTATACTCGGATTGTCGACAGAATGCGTGCTAAAAAGATCGCCCAATGCTCCGAAGAAGTCGTTGCCCAAAAACGGGAAACCTGGTCGGTTCGCCAACACTATCATCCTGAAGTCTGGATGCATAAGTATACTGTTCGCGTTGCGCGCATTGCCGCTGGCGCGAGAAACGATTCGTCTGCCGTCCGACAGAATCATTTCACCCGATTCCACCAGAGTCTGAAAATGACAGGTTGCTCTCTCGCGATTTATGGAGCGACAAAGTGAGGCGCTTGTAATAGCTGTCAGGCTATTATACGTACTTTCAATATACACGTCACGTGTGTGGGTGCTTTGTCCGCCTCGTCGACGACAAGAACGTGGCCCAGTTTCACCGCCTGTACCAGTGGTGAATCTTCATAAGCAACTTTGCCGTCCCTAACCATCGGCTGTAGGGTCAGAGTCTGCACGGTCGTGTCTCTGTGCAGTTGTATATACTCGCGCGGCCTATTCAGCAACTGCAACAATCGGTCCACGATCTTATTCTTGCCGACGCCCTGATTGCCGACCAACAGAAGATCCTGACCAAGACTGAAGTCCTGCAGCAATCGCTCCAACAGCGCCACGTGTTCCGGCACGTCGTAAAACAAGATATCCGGTACTTTGCTGAGAGCCGCGGTGTGGTATCGATCTACCACGGTGTCGCCGATTCGCACAGTGTCTCCCGTAACCGCGCATTTGATCTCGAAATCTGCTGCGGATACTGACGGCACGATATTCAGCCGGCGGCAGCAGTCCTCGAGAGCCTGTTTTGCGATCGCCGGCAAGAAACGCGCCAAGCACGCGCGCTGCACCGCGTCGTAGGCGTCGTTGCACTGAAATCTGTGCATCCGCTCGGCGATCCGCAGTAGCTGCCGAGTGCTGAGTGATCCAGCGAGAGACTGTAGGGTTGGATCGCTGGATAAGCGCAGTACATGCACTAGCTCTATGATACTCAATAACGCTCGGCTGGGCTCACCGAACTGCAACAGAGCGTTTCAGTGAGAACTTACTCGGAGCCGAGAACACCACGACACTCCACGCCAAGCACAGCGCTATCACCTTCGATCGAATGATATGGATCTCCTCGTGCTGATCAAGCGGTCGCATCTCGTGGAAGAGGAATAAGCTGAGCAACTCGGAATTCAACCACTGCCCGGACGAGCTGTTAACTACCGGTGGCTCGGCCAAGGCTATCAGCCTGAAAGCGGGGTCGATTCGCAGAACACCGCGATCACGCATGTCCTCGTCGGAACTGCCGTGCTCTTTCTTAATCTCGTCATAACGGTCGGCTCGCACGAGCCGTTTGCCGTCGTGCAACTGCAGCTCCCGGTCGTGGACTAATCTGCGAGAGGCAAACACGACGTCACCTTGTACGTTAACCCTGAAACGCGCACCTACCGAGATTCCTTGAGCGCAAATTACCTGTGCAGTACAGCCAAGGTGCTGGAATGAATCCTATTGATTCCATCCAACACGGCCAATTTGCCGTGGAGGGCCGCGTCGACCAACGGCGAGTCTCGCCAGACTGTGTCGCCGTTAGGTGACGTGGTTCGTTGTTGTATCAGGTCCCTAGAAGTCATATCCTAAGAAAATATTTCAACCGTTTCAAAGCGAACTGTTGCAGTGACCATAGCGATAAAAACAGACAAAGAGGAGAAATAAAGAGGGAAAGTGAAAGAAGGAACTAACGATAGAATCATGTGCCATACCCGGCGAGAAATACCCGAGACTTGCCTGATAAAGTACTATAGGCTCCACTTGGTAGCCTAATAAATCAGCGAGCCGTTGAACGGTAGTGGACTTGCCACAGCCTTTCGGCCCGATTAAACAGAAATCGGACGTCAAATGTGACTCCAGCATACTCGCCAACAAGTTATTTTGATAATTCGTCTCTATATAAGCGTCATTGCTCGCGCTATTAAGTGTCTGACTCACACCACAAGGAACCTATGCGTATGAAACATAAATTGATTAAACGATAATGATCGATACACAAATATAGATAAATACAGGCAGATAATGCTGGTGGCTTACGTGAAAGCACGTTTCCGCGTTAGCGCGCTTTATGCCAATCTCCAAGAGATCGTCAACTTTCCTCGTGACGCTTATTTTGCTGTTAACAGTACTTTTCTTCACAGTATTATCCAATACGCTAAAGGTACTAAGGATATCCTCCACTGCGCTTTGACCTTCCTTCGCTAGGAACAGTTTGTACGGATAAAATCTATAGAAGATGTCGTACACCGACAAGTCCGGGCTTTTTTCCTGCGTAAAGCACGCGCAAAATTAGGTTGAAACCGGTGGAATTCGTCCGCAATCGATTCTCAGGAACGATATTTACCAGAATTACAGCGGCCGACGACAAACTATCCAAAGGAAAATCCGGCAAGCCTATGGAGAAAGCCTCCTGACTAACTAATGCGTGGGCACATGACAACAATTGCGACAGTTTGCCGGCGTCTACGTTCGGCGCTAAATTTTTCAGGGTATCGAATTGTTCCTTTAAAAAAGATTAAGGAGAATCTCGATGTAGTGTACAGCACAAACTCGGTATCCCGCGGTTAATATGCTAATCTATTCTAGTGTGAAAACCCGTTTTCAAGACCCGATTTTTGGGAATTAATTTTAAGCATTTTAATGGTTAAACCTACAAAGTTAATGTTTTATACTAACATTTATTCATCTTTGAAGAAACATCTCAAATTTTCTCAAAGCTTTTTATTTAAAATTGGAGAAAATACAAGTGGATGAAACAGATCACGCCGTTTTCCATCAGGCGTGTTGATTATCGCCGTCCTCGTCGTCTGAAATAAACCAATTTGCTTTTATTTTGTTCTTTATGAATGTGGCTATCGCCCGAACTAAAATCTTTTTGATATTTTTAAAATTACTATTTTTTCCAGATCGCGAAAAGTTAGAATTTTTTAGTAAAAATCAGACTATCTTTTTAAGCGCCGACATTTTGTCAATTTTCCTTCAAATTATTTAATTCTAGTTTGAGCGATGGCTACATTAAAAACGAAATAAAACCAAATTCGTTTATTTCAGATAACGAGGACGGCAGCAATCAACACGTCCGATGGAAGATGATTTTACGGTGTAACCTGTTTCGTCCACTCGTCCACTTGTCCACTTATTTTCTCCAATTCTGAATAAAAAGCTTTGACAAATTTTGAGATATTTCTTCAAAGATGAATAAATATCAGCACAAAACATTAACTCTGTAGGTTTAACCATTTGCTTATAATTAATTCTCAAAAATCGCCTTGAAAACAGGTCTTCACACTAGAATACTCCTTTAAAATCTAATGTATTAAGTGTACAAATGGTGGAGGGAAAAAAATAATTCAAATTTTATTAAGCAGTTGAGACAAGTAATTCTAAAATCAATTAATTTTTCACTTTTTGCGGTCATATATTGTTGACATGTAAGTATTCAAAATGACATTTGGAATAGAATCCATTTGGGAATGCAAACGTTTTGGAGCGCATATAGAAAGATTACGATTGGTCTATAGCACGCTTCAAAGCGTTTGCAGCGTTAAAAGGATCCTGCTTTTAGTTTTGCGGAAGGTCCAACTTAAAACTATTTAATAGTGTCAAAAATAACAATAGATATCCCACAATATATTCTCTACGAATTTCAATAAGGAAAATATGCTGTAAAAACATGCGAATCGGCTTATTCATTTCTCGATGAAGGTGTTGTATTGCACGATTGTGTGTACACATGTTGATTTAAACGGCTTAAAAGCGACTTAAAAGTGATTTCAGTCTGATCGACAAACAACACCTTGGAGATCCTCGGAAGTACAACGATTATTTGGAGCAACTGCTCACTGAGAATTCAGCATAAATGCAAAAAAGAGCTTGCAGAGCAGTTGAAAGTAGTGCAGTAAACCATTTCGAAACGCCTACACGAGATGGGAAAGATAAAACGAAGGACAATTCGTTCCAACTCGCTGAAGCCAACTCGCTGAAGCCAACAAAAATCAATGAGTGGCAGTGTGCCTTCCTTTTCTCAATAAGCAGCGTAGAAAGTCTTTCTCGTGAAAAATCGTTGATGTGATGAAAAATGAATACTCTATGACAATCCGACGCGCAAAAAGTTATGGATAAATCCCGGTGAATCATTAACATCGATCGTGAAGTCCAAACGCTTCGAAAAGAAGGTTCTGCTCTGCATTTGGTGGAATATCAAAGGCGTGATTTATTATGAGCTTTGGGAGCCGAGTAAAACAGTTACTACGGACGTTACAGCTACCAACGCCAATTAATCCGCTTAAGTCAGGACTTGGAACGAAAGCGCCCGTATATTGGCAAAGGAGAAATTGCTGCGTGACAACGCCAGGCCACACGTTGCTTTTAAGACAAAAGATACCACAATGAATCTTGGCTGGAACGTCTTGCAGCATCCGGCGTATTCACCAGACATAGCTCCTTCTGATTACTACTTATTCCGGTTGATGTAACACGCCTTATCCGATACGCACTTCTAATAAGTGGATGAGATCCGAAAATGGCTTGACGACTTTACCATGACTAAGAGGATAGAATTTTTCCAAGATGAAATTAAAGTAAGATGACTTAAAATTATAGAAAGCAATGACGAATACTTTGAAAAGTTTGTTTTACTTTTCTTTAAATAAACCTTGAATTTAGCCGAAGAATTTGGATTATACATTTGTACACTTAATACATAATTATGTGCACTCGCGTTTTGAGTACCCCCCAAATTTTTTATATTGGCAAAATAATGATTCCGTCGATATTGTGTAAAGTTTTTCACGAAGAAAAGTAAGCAGATCTTATTTTTTCAATTTTTTATCGACGCTATCTTACAATACAAGATTAGTGCTTTTATATTCATTATCATGGCTATAAGATTTATTCTGTAACGGGGGTACCCGTGCAAACGCATAAATATGCATGATTATGTATATTCAGAAAATTGTATTTCTCGAGGGTCAATTTTATCCGAATCACAAAACTCTTCATCAGGAGCGTTTTTTCAGATTATCTTATGAAGGAAAAAAGTGGTACTCGAACGGAATCAATCCGTGGACCTTGAAGAGTTAAAATCCCGAGTAAATGATGATCCCGGCAAAATTTCGTGGATTATTTCTGTTTCCTGTGGCATAAGAGTTATCAGAGGATTTTACAATGAATTTTTAAGCATTTCACACCGGAAGAAGCGAGTGGATTTTCGGATTAGGATCATTAAATAAGCACATCCAACTTACGCTTAATGACGTCGCGCGCTGTCCGGGAACTCGCGGATAATAACATTCCGCACTCGCGCAGCAATGGCAGCAGTCATTTGGAAGCCGACGGAAGTTCCGAACTGGCGCGCAAGTTTACGGGTGTTACGTAATATATTTAACGTTACTTAACGGTCTATCTGCAGTGCGTTAAACCACTCGAATTCGGTAAAGCGAAGCGGAGTTATCTTCCCATTACTTCCGCCTTCTCGTAAGCCGCTCGCCCACATAGCCCACATAGCCGCTCGCAACTGGCGCGCACACGTGAGGAATGTTATACCGCGATTCGTACGGAAAACGGTCTGCTCTCCTTCCGAGAGTGATTAACACCGAGAGCTACCCAACGTTGCGCGCCGAGTACCTGAATAACTACCACTCGGCACGGAAGCCGCGAGATACCCCGCCCACCCTCGGAATTTCCATCGAAAACTTTCAATCGGCCCAACCCGGTTATAATCTCGAGCCCTCGATCGGCCGTAATTGCGGCGTTGGCGGAAATGTGGTTTTCGTGACCGTCGCCGGGACTCGCCGCGAAAATAGAAGAAACGGAGAATCAATTTTGCCAAAGCGCTCCGAAGGTAACTCCGCCGACACCGTGTTCGGTGTTATTTGCGCGTCGTACTTTCGACCTGATATCGAATACACATCGCGCCAATTCCGGGCGCGCGAGGAGATAAGATCAACGACCGCCCCGTCGTCGCGATAAAAATATAACTTCACGCATATACAGCGCGCGGCCTCGGGACGAAAGTTCGCGGGATTCCTCCAGAGATGTGTCACCGGGTCTATCACGCCCATTCACTGCCTATTCCGCGGACACGCGATTCTCCATTTCCGGCAATTTTCGTGGTTCAATGCACTCGCGCTGAAGATCAAACATGATACCGGCATTATTATACGAGGCAGAAAATCCTTACTAATTTAACAGTCATCCCCGCACTCTTGCGACTCCGGTATTTAACGACTGTTAATACGGGCCTAAGGATTGTGTTACGCCCTAAATTTAAATGCACATCTATTATCCGCAATGATAATCGCGAACGGATCGCGGTGAACTTAAATTGCCGCGATATTTTTCTGTAAGGGATATCCATCAGCGGCCAAGTCAAACTTCTATTTTAACGCGCTGACTTTTGCGATGATTGATTATTAAACGATGATACCGTGTATGTAGAAAACAGATGCGACCCCGCGACCCTTATTTCGCCGGCGAAGTTTTATTGCCTTGATAATAGGCGCTAGGTGTATTATACGGCGCGCCTCCCGCGAACACGGCTCACGCTCTATTTTCATTTTCCATTATAGCGACAGTTGTTTCGCAGAGGTGGCACATAAGTCAACGAAGTCACGACCGACGCGACACATAATCCGTATAACGCAAGAATAGCTTCAATCCAGCTCGAGTGACATTGCGCAATGTAATTTTATAATTGCGCGTTGTAACAGCAAGAAACGTACGATTGTTATTGCTCTCCGCTGGAGACGAAAAGACTCGAGCAAAAGAACGATATTGCCATCGCTCCTCTGCACGCTTTCGAATAAAAATCACCGATGAAATTCTCAACGTCAACGAACGCGTGCTTCTCGGATTTTTTGTTCCGTATATTTGTATATGTTACGTTCATAAATCCCCCTGATATGTACTTTTCGGCCCGTTTCTGCGCGTGACAGCAATTTCCTCGGACTAATAATATGTACACTACGCTTCGTGACGGATAATATTCGTTTCATGCGAAACGATTTAAATACTCTATGCCGTGTAATTATTTTGAAGTTTTAAGTGATCTATTTCGCGAGTTATTATTAACTAAGTTCTATTCAGTTTCCGAGCGGCGTAAAACAAGGCGATGTCACCGTCGACTCCAATTCCCTCAGCGTACAATAACGGGTTCGCATCACGGCTTCGGATTAACTCTCGACGCGAAACGACTCACGACGTGATTTATCACAGAATATCGGAACTAAGTGAGCTCAAGTGAAGAGAATAACATCTCCTTCTGAATATCACGCACTGATTTTTATAACGCGAGATTGGCCAAGAGGTTTCTGTCTGTTCTTTTTAGCTGAACTGTCTGAACTGGTGCAGACTGGTGCAATAAGTTAGAGAAACACATTTGTCTCGCTCTAACTTATTGCATCAGCGTGCAGCAGTTCAGACAGTTCAGTTAAAAAAAAAGACCTAAGTTTACCTGCACTGAGAGAAATTATTTGATAAGAAATTAACAAACGAATATTTCCGACCAAAATACCGATGAATTTTTATATCCGTTCGGAATATCCGATTAAATTTAATCGAATACTTTCGATCATAATGGAATTTCATCAGATAAACAGATAAAATTATGAACTGATATTTCCTGATCGGATATAAAAATTCATCGGTATTTTGATCAGAAACGTTTGTTAATTTCTTATCAAATAATTTCTTTCAGTTCTATCGGTATCGAAAAGCGTGCATAAGATAAGACGAAAACTTCAATATCCCAGCACTTAAAAATATGAAACAATTATATTCACGATCGAGTTAAAAAATAATAAATTATACAAACAGACTTTCTATGTATATAGTTGCAAAATGATTTTAAACCACGGAAAGATAACAATGTTTGAACGTGTAATAATTGATAAATAAAAGGAAAACATTTTAAGAGAGAGAAAGAACACAATATTCTTAAAGTTAGTCGTCTTTAGTCTACAGTCCAAGTTTTGTTTGTCTCATCTCGTGTCGCGTGTAAAAGAGCATTTTGCTTCAAATAAACATATTCCTCTCGAGACGGAAAAAAATTAGAATAATTTATAGTAGATTTCTAATTAATGGTCTATTCCTTCTATTTCATTAGAAGAAAAATACTCCTTCGGCAAAAGTAATCATTTTTCAAGCAATAGCTTGGAATATTATAGGAAAATAGCAACGTACAACTAGAATTCTTTTCCTTGAGTGTTAGAACATTTTCTTTTTGGTTTTAGAAAAATTCTTTTGAGGCTACATATAAAAGGATGGGATTATATTTTTGGTGAATTTATACACGTTTAAACTTTATTATTTATTTACCCGTGATTTAAAAAATTATTCACACTAATATTCAGTAACGACTTCTAAAGGCCGTGTTTCTCTTTTCTCAATTAACAAAGTAATACTAAAAATAATAATAAAATAACTAAATAATAATAAATAAGGAAAAAGTATATCAATTCCCAAACACGTAATTAATCCTGGACAGTATTATTTTGATATTTAAATACGAATATTTAAACTTTTAACATAGAATATATGTATATACGTGTTGAAAGAGTTTACATATTTATATTTTAAAACCAAAACAATAAGAATGTTCAGGATTAGGTGCATTAATATTTTTACCCTAAAAAACAGTGAATGTAAACTAAAAAAATGATGAAAAATATGATGAAAAAATAGTAAAGAATAAAAAAAATAATTTCATAACGTCATATATACATTACACAACTCGATATATACTTCAAATCTGCGCAGAGCACTTGAAAGCGCATTAGCGCTAAAGCTATTGTGGTTTCATATCTCGACAAAGACATGAAATACACGAAGTCCTAGGCGGTCAATCACGCACTGCCACTTCGGGGTAACATGTGCGTAAACAGTATAATTGAATATCGTAATACCTATAATACGAATGTCGTCTTTCTCACGTCGTCGTACAGCGCGACGAAAAATCGGCGGATACCAGAAGTATTAATCGCAGCGGAAACGGTACCTCGCGCGGAAACGGGGAAATGGCCCGCGTTCGTTGCGTTCATAATATCCTCGCGCTGCACGTCGCACTCAATCACAGACCAGAGACTCCAGCGAGGACGCGCGTTTCTCGACGAAACTGAAGTTCGGCATGACGATGTGCAACTGCAGCCGGCCAGGCGGAGACCACATGGCTAGCAGACCGTCCCGCGGCTCGCCCTCGTCACCCTTCGAATCGTCCTCTGTGGCATTCAAAACCCGGTTCTTGGTCGAGACACCCGACGAGACACGAAGAACAGCGTTCTCCTCTTTCCGGGCCTCGTCCTCCTCCGTCCTCGCGTCCTTTATCTTGGGTAATCGCTTCCGCGGGAATCTCACCTCGTCGTCGACGGTCTTCGCTAGGCACTCGAGCTTGCAGTTCTTCTGCAGCTTGTAATTCTGCACGACTATGCGCTCCTTGGTCATGAGGGCCGAGCCTTCGCGTCTCTGCGGGAAGTAATGTCTTCTCTTCCTGACGGCGCTCCACCGCCGGTCATCCTCGGGTTTCAAGCTGCCCTCTGATTCCGCCTCCAGGTCGTAATCCTGCGCCCTTCCGGAAAGGTCCAGCCACTGCAGCACTCTCTCGGACAGCGGATTCCAATGCACATCCGACGATCTGTCGACGACCTGCTTACGCGCCAACACAGTGGAGATCGTGTGTCGTCGCAGACACAACGATTTCCCGACGCTGCTGCTGCAATCGAGGACGGCCTCGTCCGCCGAAACGCTGGTGGTCTCTTCCTTCTCCGGCGTCTGGCAATTCTCACGATTCTCGTCCAACTTGTCCACATTGTTCACGTAGATTTCCAGGAGGCCACCGGTTTTCTCGGCGCACATCCTCGTGCAGGGCGGCGCCGACTGTCTCCGTACGATTCTCGCCGGGATCTTGTCTCTGTCCGGGAAGTTTTTCTCTACCACCACGTGCAGGTTCGTGAAGCAGCTGTTCAAGCGATCCAGCCTCGACTCCGTCTGCTGGCGCATCGCGGGGAAACTCTTCTCCTTGGACGTTCGCGCGCGCCGGCGTAGCCGCGGATTAACAACGGGATCGTCGGGTGTCAGGACAGCGTGACGCATTCCGTCCACCCAGACCGTCCGAACGAAGAGGGGCCTCTCTGACGACGCCCATATAGCCGGCATAACGCGATACACCACGCCCGGAAGGGAGTACAAACAAATTGTATTGTAGCAATATTGTTTGAACGGCGATCAATTTCCAAAGTCGATGAGAAAAAAAACCTCGCGCTTACCACGCCCAATAAATAATTGGAGAGTTCAATAACATTGCATTTAACGCACTGTATAATAGATAAACGCAACGCAGCGCTGCGCTATAAATTCAGCCCTTAACGTGTCATTTACTTCACACGTCTTTTTCAGAGTGCGGGACGGATCATAATAGGGAGAAGAAGAAAAAGAAACGACGTAATTTCTTCGATTGTCTTCAGCAATCGCGAGCGAAAATGAAGTAGTTCGCGGACGACATCGTTAACGGCACCTCTCTGTTGGCACCCTCGCGAAACTTCCCGGGAGAATCTCAGAATAGGTCGACAGTACAATTACATCCGTGACAATCGCGACTAACGTGGTCGCGCTGTCAGAGAGCGCTGCCTGAAACTTGGAGAACCACCACGGGCTCGCGTTTCTTTCTAATCTAACACGTAAGTCCGTTCGAATCGTACGACGTATCGACTCGCGAGCGTACAGGAGGACAGGTAAGGTTTCGACTGTTCGGGACACGCGATCCGAGCCGCGATGCCTGTGACCATGGCGCAGCCACGAGCTCGGTTTATATGCGAGCGAGAGGAGCACCGGAAGGGATGGACGGATCGCGGGGGGTTCCGTGCGACCTCCGCACCCCATGCCTAATGGTACGCCACCCCGGCCCCATAAATCAGACGAAAGTTTCGCGAGTTATACCGCGCGAGCGTCTCCTGCGAGGCGCGTGATCGCATAACTATAGGATACACGATCTCTGAAGACCGTCGCTGAATTATTAAATTGTTGCTCCTACGTATTACATTGTCCTAGCGATGACATCTGATAGCCGAACGCGGGGAGCACAATTGGAGAATAAATCAGGATTCGTGGCCTTAATCGTCGTCGTGGACGAGGCAATTTTAATAATAGTATAGCAACGTCCTCCGCACACGATCGCAAGTCCCTGATGAAGTTGACTCGGCGAACTTTTAACGAGTGGGTGTCGCTATATGTGGTCGGGAAGTTGTTTAACGACTTTCCTAAAACGTTAATTCGCCTCTATATGCAGGCATACCTTCCGGAGAGGATAACACCACGCGACAATCTACACGGTATGTAACATTTTGATGCTTTTGTGCAAAACGACACATTGGCACGTAATTCGTATGTAATTGCTTTCTAATCGACCCATTAACGTTTGAAGAGTTGCTCAGGTACACTTACCTCGAACGTCGGTGGCGGGACGTGACGAGCCTGGAATCTGGATCTCAGGGGCGGATCTAACGGATGACCCGGGTATCGCGGTGACGGTAGACCTAGTGCTATCACTATGAAATCATCACTGACTCGTACCAAACGCCACGCATCTAATTCTGCTTGAGTATGTATCTGCAAATCAATTTTCTTAGTCACATTTTGTAATGACAAAAGACAGGTAACTCGTCACACACACATACAGAAAGAGTCCCATACACTGGGAAAAAATAATTGAAAATTTATTTGTGGGCTACAAAATTTATTTCTGTGAGTAAATTTTATGTCCCACAAGTAAATTTTCAAGTAATTTTGTTCTTACTCCTACATCAGCTATATATTTTATTTCACAAAAATAAACTTATATCCGAACTTATATCCCGTAAATAAATCTTCAAATATTATTTCTCAGTGTAAGCGATGAACTCAATAGAAAATGCTGCATAACAAAAAATAAGCATTCTAATAACTTAAAGTACCTTTAATAACTTGTCGTAGCGCAACGCCGGAATAAGAAATCTACCATCCTCTAGATGCATCTCGCGATTTTCCAACAAATTATTTAACACAGGTAACACATTACGTTCTGCCTTCTCCACACCTTCGATTACAAGAACCCGCCCATTAGTCGCGGCTCTCACCGCGCTCTGATCATGATAGTATGCGGTGCCACTTTTGATTTCTCTTCTCTGCTTCAAATCAGCTTCTGTTGTGTCACGTGTGAGTGCAATAAACTCCAATTCTCGTCCTGTTAGTTCCAAAAAGGCCAAAGCTAGTTCTCGTCTCCTTATACCAGGACCACCCATCAAAAACATGTCTTGATGCAAGACATCTTTCTGCAGCATCCATTTTAAATGCCTCAGCGTCTCTTGAGACTGTGTATATAATACTGTACAAAAGTGGATAAAAATATATATTATATTTGTAATTTATCAATTCCTATACAATTCTTGTTATATTTAAGTGATACAGAATGTAACTTACAGTATTTCCTTGGGACATACTCTGGAGTTTTTGCTGGCCTTACTTCCTTTGATACATCAGCAATAGTGACAACTATATTTTCTGAAATACAAACAGGTAGTCAGCCAATATGGATATCAGATTACTTGACAAAAGCAAAGGTGAATTTAAACTTACCTGATTTACAACGTAGAGGTGTGGTAAGATTAGGCCAAAGTCTAGCAGATTGCCCCAAAATTCTGCTTGATAGGCGGTAAGAATTCCAAGAAATGGATAACATCTCGAAAATAGTAAGAATTCCAAGAAATGGATAACTCAACTTTCTCTAAAAATAACATGCTACACGCAAGCAGCGGTCTGTAAAATGTTAAATAGAAAAATTACAAATGCTGCATAGAAGCAATGCATAATAATACAAGAATAATATTAAAAAACAAACAAGTGCCAGGTAAATTTTTGCCGCATTATTTATATATTTCAACATATTTTAAATATACTGACAATTATACTGTATCATACTACGTTATTATACTATTGTATTATACTACGTTTATTCCGTAAATTTGTTTTACATACCATTGTTCACTAAAGAGTCTCATAGCGTAGAATAACCTAAAACGTCGACATTGTGAAATCACGCGGGTATTTACGTCATTCAATGTCATCGCGACGTCACACGTGTGCGTAACACAATACATTTCAGCTGAACTTTCTGCACTGGTTCACAAAATGTACATTAAATGCTTTTTTAGCAGAATAAATACGGAGATACGTAACAAAAGTCTGAACAATTTCAATTTAAAACCCGTAATTACCGTTTACTTACAACTTAACAAAATCGCAATCATGGATATCAATAAAGATATATAAGTATAGAAATGTGTAAGTAAAAAAATGTGTAAGCAAAATTTTAACTTTAGTTATCCAGATTATAACAAATAGACAAAAATCAATAAACACTAATTTCCATAAAAAAAAAATTATAATAATATAAGACGCGATTCAAGTCTTCAATGCAATTTTTAAACCTATTATTTTTATTAGTTCTAAAAATCTCCGCTACGAGCCGCCACTATCTTTGCTGCAGATCGAGGTGTACTAATCCATATGTATCAACAACATTGTATAATATTTTTGAGAAAATTACATACTTACTTTAGTGATTGTATGACAAAGATCGGATAAGCTTAACACCTAGACCCGTATACCTTTTGTACACCCTTTATTCTCAATAAAAAAAAAACGAGGTCGTAGTACAAGTCAACGACAAGTCAAACGAATTTTTATTTTCAAATTTTACAATTCAGTATATAATAATAAATTAAAACACATATGACTTCTATTTTCAAGTAATTTATATGACGTAACTGTATAACAATTAATGTTACAAGTTTGAAGTCATTTCTTGCTAAAATATAACAAATGAAAAATAGTGATCGGTCAATTTTTACCACATCTTTCATTTGATTACTTAGACTATAAATTTATACTACTTAAAGATATGAGAATTCCAAAAAGAAAATTTTACGTTTTTTCTATTCATTTCTTAACGAATGTCGTATGCTATTCTATTCTCGTTCTATAAGTAATTAAATTGCATTTTTACTTCAACATTAAATAACTCAGCAAAAAAGAATCATACCGCAATCTAAATGTGCGCAAATAAAAAAAGAAAACTCACGTTTCCATATAAATATTATTTATAATTATTGTTTATAATTATTGTTTCCAACAAACATTGTGTGATTTTTAGTTTATGCAATACAACTTGACAAACTTCATGCATTTAACAGATCTTGATTTATTATGTAACACTATAAGAAACAAATAAACTGTACAGTCGTAAAACATCTAAAAACTAAAGACTACAAAACTACAAAATAGTTTTTAAATAATCTCACAGTGTGTATGTGCTATTATTTTTATGGAAATTATACCTTGTTAAGTTTTCCATATTTTTCACAATTAAGAGAATACAATAATCTATAATACACATCTATAATATTTTCTCTTATATTCTCCATCTGATTATAAGTTACATAGTAAACTATTGTTGTTGAAATATATAGTTACATATAGTTATAAATATATATAACTACACATACAATAATATATAATTATAATTAATATAATATCAAAATGGCCCTAATAACTTGAAATAATACGATGTAATAGCAGATAGGAATATTTTTAAAATAATATGACTACACATAACAAAACAAATGATCTTTATTTTTAATTACCACGATACAATGATGAATCCAGACGAACCTTTAATCTTCAATACCACGACTGAACAACGATTATTATTATTATTTTCTAGCAGCTTATATTGTTACATGAATACATAGACGTCTCGGACAGGGTTCGTCTTATGGCAGCATTAATTTTACAAAGTCACTTATGCTTACATGTATTATTACATAAATTCCAATATTAATTTTATAGGAATCAAAGTTCAATCGAATAATTAATTGCAATTTCGGACAAACTCTACAGACCCGCATGCGTAATGCATTAAATAAATTACATTAATATATATATATATATATAATGTAATTTATATGTATTAACGTAACATATTATATATATTCCTATTCACTGCTATTATTTGCTCTGTCATTTCTCTGTTATAATATTTTATATATAATTTTATTTCTAATATGCTGGCCAGTATGACAATTCGTACAAAGTTCATTGATAATATGAAGCTTATTAATATATTGTAAGCTTGTTAATATAGTAATCTTAGCTTTGTGACTACTTGCGACTTTATAATACTTTCAGAAAATAAAATGCTATATGTAATACAATTACACATTGAAATTAAAATAAAGTCTTTTATGGATAAACGAAAATTTCTTTCTCAAGATTTTACAAGTGTAATATTACTGTGGAAACATCATAAGCCGATTAATTAATTGATAAAAAATAAATATTCAGCAGTGGCCAGCAGCAATTTTACATAAATTTACTTAAACACGTGATAGAAGTACAGAAATGATGAATCATTGATTTAGCGTATTCTTCAAACGAATTATTCTCATATAAGCGTAAAAATGTGTATTTAAATATATTATATATAATAAAGATGTTATTTATTATATATAACATATTTAAATACACATTTATTTTAACAATTTTACGTAAATTCACTTAAACACGTGATAAAAGTACAAAAATGGCGAATCATTGATTTAACATATTTTTCAAACGAATTATCCTCATATATGCATAAAAATGTGTATTCAAATATGTTTTATGAAACAAAACTGTTATTTAATATAGTTAATATTTTATATTAACTATTTAGTATTTAACGCAGCATATATTATATGCAGTAGAAAATATAACATCAACTTAATATTTAGAGCTTCAAAGCTTATTTGGATCTACTAGCTTTGTCTGAATGTTCGATTATTCGATTATAACAGATAAATTTAATGTTTTATTTCAGGTGGTTAGAGGATTTGAATTTTCTATAATACTCGAACAGTCGAAGCGTCAAATCCGAATCCGTTCGCAGCGGATTTCATCAAATAGAAGTGTTCGCGGTAAATTTAAATATGCTTCTCTGACAAGTCAAATTTGACAATCAATAAATTAATATTTCTTGACATTAAATTAATGACAATCTGATTCGAATTCGACTCGATATTGATTTTAGTTAGAACCAAATAATTGTCCAAATTATAGTAATGGAATTGGAAGTTTTCGTTTGAGATTTTTATATTAGAACCGATCTCGCATATCGGATAATCAGATATCCGAGTACTTTTCCTTTTCAAAGTACTACTCAAAAGTATACTTTCGAGTTTATGTAGCTGCATTCTGATAATCACTGTCAGTACTATACTATAGATTTTCAGTACTGGCAAGGAAAATATCAAGACGTAATCACAATATATTACGTATTTTCATAAAATTATAGTTCATATTTCCATAACACCGATTATAGATTTATTTACATATTTCCGGACTGAATCCAATTAAGATAACTTCACATGCGTTATTGCTTCGATGGAATAAATTTGTCGCGGAAAAATGTAAATCGACCTTGACAATAATACCGTTATCTCTATTCTCCAATAATATTGAGAAAGAATCCTAAATATCCTACTCCAATGAGTAGAAAACTAAAATTTCGTAATAAACAAATAAATAGCTACTTCTATTTTGACAGAATCTACCTACAATACTGTAAATATTATTCGTAAAGTTATTAAGTCTTTGTCAGTAACTTTTGTCAATATTGAAAGTCAAAATGTAACATTCATAAAGCAATCCTATACGCAATACGTATACATACGCATCGTATGTTTATTTTATATTTTCTAGCAACAAAAAGTTGTATAGGAATACAGAACATTTACATACAGCAGTCAGCCGTTACCATGAAGATGCACTTTGCAGATTGTATACGCAACAATAATCCCTTTCCCAGTTTTAAAAGTATCTCTGAAGAATATTAAACCATCATTAAAATGCGTGTGATTTCAACTTATTATGATGCATGTAAGTAACAATAAACCAAGCCTAAACAAATGCTACAGGTACAATACTAACCTCTGGATAATCATCTCTCCTGACATTTGCAGGATAATAATCGACAATCAGCGGACGTGGCCGTTGGCCGATACCGGTAGGTTGCTGTAGGCCGCAGGCCTGCTCCTCATTCGTAAGCACAGTCACCAAAGTGTTGATGACTTTCTCGTCTAACGCCGACATAGCTTTGTTCGGTGCCTTCATACGTCTGAGGAACAGAGCGTTCCACTTTTGTCGCAATTGTAAGAACAGATCAGCTGTTTCTGGATCGAGTTTGAACACTACCCAGTCATCGAGCTTGAAAATAGCCCCTTCATGTGATTCGTCGACTTCTGAGTCTGAATCGCTTTCCCACACAGCTGTAAACACAACATGTATGCTTTGTACAACATGTATCGTACGACAGCGTTTAAAAATCATACAGTATGCGTGAGAAATCGTCGCTTACCCTCAGCCTCATGCAGTACATCCATTGGTAACCTGGCCGGTCCGCTAAAGAGAGCTACCGTTAGTGGATTGACAAGCGTAACAAATTTCACATGACAGAAACGTCCCGTACGGCTCATCTCTTCGTAAAGCAGCCAATCGCATGGTAAGGCCTGCACATTGGCTGCGTGTGTTTGCGCGGACGTTGTTCTCGGAGACTTTGGGAAGTCTCTCAAGGTCGAAGAGGGATGGAAGAACACCTTGACCTCTTTTCTATATGCGACAAAATATTAAAAGTAATTTTATGAATCATCTAAGTAGTAAGAGGCGAGTATTCTAAATTAAATAAACGTCACGTACTGAGTTCGTAACTGCAAATGATCGCGATCAACGCGAATCAAGTTGGGATATAAACCCGCAGTCAGCGCCGCTTTCACGACCGCCCAATTTTCCGAATTGGAATTTAAATCTCGAATGTCGCTGGGACTCCTAGCTCTGACAAATCCGGACGCGCGCAATTGGCCGAGAAGTTGCGTACGCATTCCGACTACCATCTCCATCACAGGCGCGGAAATAAAATTCTTCTCGCAGAAGGCACGTTCCTTGCCGGACGCTCTAGCATTCTGCCAACCCTGAAATGCTCGCAACACCACCATGTGATCTGAAAACGTCCCAGTGGCGAATTTTTTTCGTGCTGCAGTCAAAGCTCTCTTTTGCGACGGCTGCGATGGCAGTATGAAAGGATCCCTACAATAAAATATATGTCATAGTAACGAAAAATTGTACAAAATAAATGATATGTTATATATTAAAAATTATAAGTTTCGCATATCTAAATATTTAATTCGGACTCTCAGATTCCGGAAATTTTAAATCCGTCTCCGACTACAGATACTGTCCAGTACTGCGTACTATCCGAATAATTCACGAATAATAGATATTTAGAAATTATGGATAATTACGGATAATACTGGATAAGCTCAGGATAATCGTTTTCTAAAATATGAGCGAAATTTCTCTGGCCGAGAATAATTTCTTCTAGATTTCGGAAAACTGTTATCCCCAGCTGCATTAACCGCAGAGACATTCGTTGTCCGCGGATATTCAGATAATATTGCCAGTAACTCGGATGTCGAAGAAGTAAACTGATTTTATTCAGTTTAATTTTGTCTCGCACAGATATCCGGTATTCAGAAAGAACAACGGAATTCAACACCCATCCCTAGTATATATCTAAATGTACACCTACTTGTATGCCAAACTGCAAACGATAGTTAAGATGGGATCCAGACATTTCAGGACGACGGCATACAACAGCATTTTACCGAGCCTCGGCTCAATTGGCAAATCCAACAAGTGACTTCCCATCTCAGTTAAGTCCTCCCAAGGATCCAGCGCGTCGATCGTCTTCAACAATTGAACCGCATTTCTAGTGACCACGTTGGACGGCGGCTCCAAAGCTCTGTCCAAGAATTCGGCTATAGGCGTGTTTCCTGGCGTCAGGTATTTCGTGTACAAGCACAACTCTTGTAACGGTAAGCGCAGAATCTCGGGTGTTTGATAAGGTTGCATACTGTTGTAACGCATGGACGAAAACATGCGATAACAAATTCCTCTCTTACATCGACCCGCTCTACCTTTCCGTTGCTTCGCGCAAGCCTGAGATATCCAATTTGAAGTCAACGTGCACACACTCGATATAGCATCGAAGGATTTCTCCTTGACCTTGCCTGAGTCAATAACGTATACAACGTCGTCGATCGTGATGCTAGTTTCCGCTATATTCGTAGAGAGAATAATCTTCCGTGTGCCATGCGGACTGGGCTTGAACACCTTCTTCTGATCGTTGGTATGCATGTTCGAATGGAGCACGTACAAGTTGTAACGTAAGCCCTGATTCATCTTCTTCTCCTCGGCATTTACCTTCTCCTTCATCGTGACTATATCGTCGTATCCCGGTAAAAATACTAAGATAGAGCCGGGCTGCATCTTCAGGTGAATATGAATGATTAATTCTAACAGTAGATCGTAATTGATATTGTCATCGTTGAACGTATGGTGATAGATGTCGAGCAGCATTTTGTCCTCTTCAGAGAGCGACGTCTCCCCGGCACGTGTCAACTCGTCGTTCGACACCGCGCAATCGTAAGTCTTCATGTAAGCCTCGATCAGCTCAGCGCATTCGGTCTGATTCATCTTTCTAGCCCAGTCCAACGCGGTCCACTCGTTACCGGCCCTTAAATTAAGATTCGCGCCTAAATTCAAAAGCTGCTCGGTCGTGTTTATGCAGCCTCTACCCGCAGCAACCATTAATGGCGTCACGGAAGTGCTGGAGTGCTGATAATCCACAGAGACGTTCTCAGAGAGTATGAAATGTAAAAGCTGCGCGAAATTGTCCTCTGCGCCATTCAACCACGCGTCGGAAATACTCTTGTCCATTTCTTCCATCAACCAAGGCTCTAACTTGACTTTCTCCGGTATAGGGTCGCTATGCTGGGCTAGAATCGGCGCCGGCAGCAGACACTTTTCCTTCGTGGCTTTTCTACCGGAATGTTGGGGCTTGTACTGCGTCCAAGATTCCAAAACCTTCCGTTGATCTTTCAGCTTGAAGAATTCCTTCTTCATCGCGAGCATCTCTTTCGTCATGTAACCAGTCATTTTCAAGATGTCCTCCAGGAAGTATATGTCCACGTCGTATGTTCGGCCGGGGACGTTGATAACGGTGCATTTATTGAAGTATTTCTCGAATATGTTAGTGTCCATCGTAGCACTCATCAGTATTAGTTTCAAGGAACGATACTTGACCAACGCGTCCTTTAAAGCTATCAAAAGAAAATCACAGAATCTGTCTCGCTCGTGCACCTCATCGACGATGATATGCGTAAGCGTGGACAAGGCAGAATCGCCGCCCATTAAAGTACGAAGCAATACGCCATTTGTACAATACGTCAGGAGAGTTTTCGGAGCTACTCTGCTCTCTAATCTTATCTGATATCCGAATGTCTGGCCGATCTTTTCTTCTCTCTCAAATGCCACTCTCTCGGCCACAGTCACCGCCGACAGGCGTCTAGGTTGTGTACAAATAATTCTGCAAGCCTGATGCTTTTGCTGATAGTGCTCCAGAATATACTGTGGCACTTGAGTGGTCTTACCACATCCGGTTTCACCTGCGATTATGATTACCTGATGATTGTTCAATGCAGTGAGGATCTCTTCCCTTGCATTAAAAATTGGTAGGGATTTGCGGAAATGCATTACATCAAAATTGGTCTTCAGTTGAGGGATCTGAGGTATGCTGCTATTCAACCTGCCCATTGCTTTAGTATTCGTATTTACTGCAACAGCAAACATATTCTTAGAGTTTAATTGAGCTATTAATATAAACTAAAAATATTTGAAAAAAAAAGAAAGTTTAAGGGCCCTTACATTATCTATCTCTTTTTAATAGCTTCAGAAGCAAGAAAATATATGCTAAAAATTCTTGCAGAATACGTTAAAATAAAAATATATATCCATAAAGTAACACTTGCAAAATTGATTAAACAAATTTGTAAGATATTCCATTAATTTGTCGTAAATTAATGTGACATACAATTCATTTTTTTAATCTATTTTTTCACCTATTTCTATTTATTTAATTTACAATAAATTAATTGTTAAAGCAAAAGGAGAGTACACAGAATATCTTACAAATTTGCTTAATTGATTGCAAATGTTATTTTATGGATATATATTTTTACAACATATTTTACATATTTTACAAGAATTTTTAGCATGCATTTTCTCGCTTCTAACGTAATTAAAAAAAGATAAATCTAGGTCAGGAGCCTTAACAATTACGTCAATAAAGTGGAACCTGTATATCACATGTATTACTTTATAATTTATACAAAAAACAAAGTTACCTCTTAATCAAAATTCTTACTTACCATCAGTATTGAGAGGACGCTCCCTTTCAATTGGAGGAAGCAGATCTTGATATTCTTTTTGGTTCAATGGAAAAGTATGTGCCAAGTTATATATGCTCTGCTTTGAAGCATTCTGCAATTTTACTACAGTATCAGCTTGGACTATCGTTGAACCCTCTCTTTTATACACAGTCAGGAATCGGTTCATACCCTTTCTGTGAAACAAAATGTCATTGAGATAATTCTGTTTGTTAGATGAGACAAGATTTCTATTCAGATTTTTATTCAGAGTTACCCTCGACTTTTCGACTTCAGACCAAGGACTCTGGCTAGTTCATGAATATATCCTCTCTCTTCTGCTGTGTACGAAGATGGGAACTCTAGCTCCTTTTGATCTGGAGTGTCCAGAAGTTTCTTTAGAGTTAAATTTACTGCAATTCTAGTGTCCTCCCCTATGGGACGATGTCTTTGATTTTTTCTACGTGGCATGGTGAATATTCAAATATCACCTGTCATTAAAAAACGAATATTAATTCAACAAATTAATGATTATTATTGTATGGTTATTACACAAGTAGTTGTGATTATTTACAGCAATAACAAATCTACGAAAGCCTAGACTAAAAACTGATCTGTCACAGGAACATCTGTCGCAGGTTGAGCTCGTAAAAAAGTGAACGTGCGAAGCAAATGTTGATATTTACTCATTAAACTGACACGAACTTGACACAAAATATATTCTCCAAGCAGTAGAGACCCCGCCTCGAAGGAATCGGAGAAATTGGACAATCGCCGAGTGCACTGGTCGCCAGTACGCTTCTCTAACAAAAGAGAAAAAAAGAAAAACGCACGGCCTACGCTCGTACCAATTTGGAACGAGACATCCCAAAGTCGCAAATCCCGCACCGGAATATACTCAACAATGTTGCGATATAAAGTGCGGAACTGCGCACGCCATCACACTCACATAGGTAGCACTCGCGATTGCACGTAAAAATGAACTTATCTCACGAAAAAATCTATAGGTAACAGAAATCAAGATGGTATCGCAATAAATAAACCGCCGATAAATGTTAGAAAATATTTATGTTCAACAATAGACGTCAGCTCCATCTGTGAATCTCAACTCGTATTTCCTCCGAAAATATTTCATGAGTAAGGTCGTCATTTCATTCTGTTTTCTATTACTGGGGCCTTATGCAGGATTTACATTGCGTCCGATGTCCGACGTATGACGTCCGATATCCAATAAAAGAATAGCTTTCCAATGGAGAATTGAATTCTCTATTAGAAAGCTGTTCTCCTATTGGATATCGGACATCGTACGTTGGCATCGAACTCGGTGTGAATCATGCATTATTCTCGAAAAATATCGCATACGATATTTCGATAAAAAGCTATAGTATACGTCACATAAATTATAGCTTTTCATCGAAATATCGTATGCGATATTTTTTAAGAATACGGCCCCTGAACTAGTGTACACTTTCATGGAACTTAAAAAGAGACAGATATATAGATAAAATGTAGTGGAAGAAAGATGAAAGAGACTAGTGCAGCCAGTTCAGCAATAGAAAACAGACCCATTTTCACTTGCACTTCATACTCTTTCCTTGGTCTGTTCTTTTCAGCTACACTGCTAAATTGGTGCAATAAGTAGAGTGAGAAAACATGTACTTGTCTCACTTTAACTTATTGCACCAGTTCAGCAGTATAGCTGAAAAGAACAGAACATCTGTTACTCGCTCTTGAATATACATTTATTTTCTATTGAACGCAAGAGTGTAAACAAGTATTTTCAATCGCGATGTTGTTCGTCTTTCTATCTTCATTTTTTTAACTCTTAGCGACAAGCTCGCTGTGCCTTCCTTGCTGCATAATACAACTTTACTTAATATGACATATTGTTTCTGCTTTTTAACCTTATACTACATTCCAAAACTGTCGTTGGAGAAAACAGAAGATAATCGAAAGTAAAATACACGAAATGTATGGGGAAACGAAAGTAATCCAGGTTTTGGAGCGCGTCGGCTATAATTCAAAGGAAATGAAGTAGCAGAAAGGACGCAATCACATAGTAGTGCATCCAGTCGAGTCAGCAAAAGTCGATTCAAATAGCGCGACGAAATCTTTCATTCAATTGGCACTGTCTCTTATTCATAGTACGTCTACTATTGTAGAAGAAAATGCAAAGGACGACGAACAGATGATGATTCTACTGCTCATTGAAAGAAAATATCGTTCACGCCAGTGTTTATACGTTCTACCTAGGTTAGATGATTTCCTGAATCAAGTTGTAGATTACATTACGTATTTGTATTATTTACAACAATATATTCAATTCGGACTGTTATTTTATACTTTTTTTTTTTTGGTTGATTTTAGTATGATAGAATGGCAGGAATTTTCCACTGGCGTTAGCTGAAGGTTCACATTTATGAAAAATTCGCAAAATACTCGTGAGTATATTTAATTTATCTATTAGAAAAACTTTTGAATAAAATAATTGCTTTTGAATAAAATAATTGTATAACTTGCAATTATTGAATTCGAAGCGTGTCCTATGTTAGGTCATTAACATAGTCATTAATTAGAAAAATTTTTATTTGTGCACATGTAGTCTGTGAAATTTTGACATTAATACACAAATATATTAACAACAAATATTTTTACATTAATATAGGCTTATTTAGTTATTAGTGTTTATTCAGTAGTGTTTATTTATAGAAATATATCAAATTAGAAATATAAAAGGAATTATCTGCATTAGAATTAGAAAAGTATTTGATAGTTATTAAAAATAAAATGCTACGCTAAATATTCATAGATTTAGAACCTTTTATAAATGTGTTGAAATACTGTATCATTAATTTCCATTAGATTAATTGCTTTACAAGCTGCATCTACTGCATTGACCATTGTTGGCGTACCACAACTAAAAACACCAATCTTATTTGCCTGAAATGAGAAATTGTTTTAGGTATATATTAAATCACATAAAGAATTTAAAGTATGATATAGTATGATAGGATTTAATAGAATAAATATTACACAATAAATATGAATAGATCATACAGAGATGATATATACTTACAGCAGGATGTAATCTTGATATAGATCGGAAGAATTGAGAAAATTTCGGTCGTCCAAAGTGTGTGGCTGCTTTCAGGCCAGTAAACAGAGATCTATTTGAAATTTTTTGAAAGTGATGCTCACAGATATACTAAAAACAGTGTTTAATTACATAATTTTTCTAAAATTTATTTCAAATAAATTATATTCAAATGTCTTACCAAAAATATCGTACGTAGATCGAACTTTTCATAAAACTGAGTGACAAAAATGTGAATCGATACTATGTTCTTAGCATCTGTTTTCTCGAGCTCTCTCAATATGTCGACCATCCACTCAAATTGCTTTTGTGATTTTGTAACCCAAAGAAAGTATACCTATAAATGGAAATAATTTTACACCCATATTCTTTCTGATATATCATAGTGCTGCAATGATGTTGTTACCTTTTTGCAACTAAAGTTTACGTTATGATTGGACCTAAAAACTATATCCTTAAGTATTGATGCAAAAAGAGTAACACCTATACCACCACCAACCATGATTACTACCTCGTATTTATCCCAGTCTTGATGATCTTCTCCATATGGGCCATCTATGTAAATCTAACAATAAATAGATAACATGCAAATTTTATTTCATTATTAAATATGACATAAAATTTAGATAGATGAATAAGTATATGATTCTTTACAATATATTATAACATGAAAGCGTACCACTGGCAAGTTCTCATTAGACATGATGCTTAGATCCAACTTATCCCTGATATTTTTCGTCCACGGTCCAACTGCTCTTATATGTATACTTAAATTCATCTCGTGCGGCGCAGAGGATAAAATAAATGGATGGTACTCATTTGTTTGTAATGCTGGGCATGCCACTCTAATCCACTGGCCAGATTTGTATTGAAAATTTAAAGGCTTTGGAAATATTAAACATGTTACACCTGTGAAAGGTACACCAATATAATGGATCAATAGGCGTAAGCGACACTATAATGATATTAGTGGAGAGAAATTACCTGACGGCAAAATGTCCGCTTTAAATATTGGTGTCTCTATTTTCGTTTTGGTCACTGTTATAATTTTATCGAAAATAAATAGGATAGCTGGCCCCAAAAAGAAATAATGGAAATACGGTTCCTGTCGCGACAAATCAAGCAATTTTGTTAGTTACGTCATCGTGAGAATAATTACATTTTATATATAAACATTAATTACTTGCACTAATCTCCCACTGCCGTGTAAAACCATGAGTATGTAGAAGACTGTATATAGGGAGTGTACGAAAGAGAACAAGTTGTAAAATGCTTTGCGCACCATCGATAAAGAGCATATAAATATCAATCCAGCCACAATAGTTAAAAATATTCCAGTTATACCTGTCATTGTGCCCCAACACCAATAATGGAATTTAGGCAATTCGTGCGTCCTATAGATACCGATAATTATATATAATAATGATATATATCGCGTATAGACACAAATGATCAGAATATTCAGAAAGAAACTTACGCATGGAAATAATTCCGGAATAGACACGACAGATCGTCTGCAGTCTGCGTGGATATGTGATAAAAGTTGAAGCCATGTCCGATAATATGTAACACTAAAAGATTCTTATGAAATACTATTTAGATAAAATCGACCATGTTATAATTACAGAGAAATTTTGATGTAAAAGAAACCACTAAATATTTATGTACCACTAAATATGCAGTGTTTAAAGTCAAAATAAGACATTTTCTCTCACCACTAAAGGCCAGAGCCCAGCAAGCAATGTACTTGTGCATCTCGATCGCGGAATCGAATGGAATATAAAATTGCAGAACTGTGGTTCTCAGGAACGTGATGGTGTTATGACACATCATGAGTAGTAGCGTGGAGTAAGTGAACATCATTGCCGACGCCGCACCTCTTGTTATCGTCAGGCCGTAGCCCAATATTCGCCTGAGACCCGAATGTTCTCGTTCTATGGAAAAATCTGTAAGAGCACCGTTGAGTATTTATGAGGATCGCAAAACTAAATACTCGATGCTACAAAGTTATACAAAATACGTACAGTACACTCGTTCCGCAAATATCCCAAGGAGCAACAGAGTATACAAACACACCCAGAATATTTGCAATCGTTTGTTAGCGAGGTACTTCAATATAGGGTGCCAATAATCGTCCGAGTATTTCTTCATTTCCTCAACGATCTCCCCGTCGATGATCTCACTATTGTGTCTCTCCTCCGTTACGTCCTGCTCGTCCTCAATTTTGCCTTCGACTCTCGACTGCAACTCGCTGGGATCGGCATACAGACTCTCCACCGTTTTCTGAACTTCGCCGATAAACGTCGATCTAACTGTTTTCACGCCTGCGTGAAGTTTCCTGTTCTTCCCTTCTGTTTGCACGTTAAACTCTAGTTCGGCGTAATTAAACTGATCGTTAAAGTCGCTCAGTATTTGCTGGAAGTCCTGTAGATTTATAGTTTCCTTGTTCGCCAAATTGGCGTGGTACATCATAGACTGCACCAGAGTCTCTAATTCGTCATCCGTTACGTCAGTATTGACCGTCTCCATGAACGATCTACAAATTCGATGTAATACATATAATATGTGCAAAATGTTATGTCTTAATCATATATGTAAATACATAATATACCTTAACATATTTGAAAATTCTTCTCTTGTTAGTCTTTTTGTATTATTGATGTCATACATATCAAACATCAGCTTTATCTTCTCTTCAGCGGAGCCTTTCAGAAATATTACTAACATATCAATAAACTCCCGGAATGATATAAAGCCGTTCTTGTCTTTATCCACTAGATTGAATATCTACAAATGCAGTCTTTCGAACAACATACATTCGTATCATATACTCATATCGTATATCAGACTTTGTGCAAATGTTACCTTCTTTACGAACTCAGCTTCCGGCTTCATGCTCAGAGCTTCCGCAAATTCTATGATCGTCAGCTCAGTGTAAATTACTTCTTTCGCCACTATCGAGTCTATTTGTAATATTTCTTCTTCCGTATGTGCGATATGAAACGCCTGAAGAAAAAATTATCACATATACACATTGCATTTATCTCGCAAATCTCGCGTATACTGTAAATACATTTACTTTGAACAAAAGAAAGCGTTCTTAAATAAGTGGAAAATAAAATACCTGTGCGAATACAACACGGAAGAACATCTCCAATTTCTTTTGACGATGTTTTTTACTAATTGCTTGCTTGAGCATCACCGCGAGCGTGACGTTCGTCGTTTGCACTGAACATACATTTCCGACAATTGCGATTTCTGACATAAACTTATCGAAAGCCTTTATAAATGCATTTCTTATATATTCGCCATCGAATTTCAGCACTAAGTCGTAACTGTGATACACACGAATCAATACGTAATGGCTATCGGTTGCGCGGTAAATCTGTGGAAAAATAATGCCTGTTATTACAATTTGTTGTTAATGAGTGGCAATTGATGAATAATAAATAGACGTACCATAACGTTGCTATTAGATGGAAACTCCACTGCACGTATTAAATGTCCCAATTGATTTTTCACTTCTAATTGTTGAGTTCTGACATTTGTTGTTACTAGAACGTGCTTCAGTGAAGACTTCGGCTCTTGCCATTCTCTAGCTATTTAAGTACAAAGGTTTATTAATATATCACAAGCAATATTACAGTGATGTACACACTATGCACATCACATATGTTATGTGATGTACGTTTTATACCTGGAAATTTACCAGAAAATATGCTATCTATGTTATTGATATCACTGTGATCCACTTCTCTACTATATTCTTTCGTCGGTCCTTTCTCTTTTAACTGTATCTTATAAGAAATCAAAGCAATAAGACCTAAAATGAATGCCAAATAATATAAAATTCGTACAGTCACCATGTAATAATAATGATAATAATAATGAAGAATTTACCGCAGAATAATGTTGTTAAGGATAAAAATGTAAGAATGAAGGACAGGCCGCTGTTGGAAAAGAAGTCGTAAGTTTCGGGATCTTCGCATTTTTCTTTGAGAATCTTATTGATTTGGTCAGCGTGAAAGCAAGGACCATTGAGACAGTTTCCTGGTTTAATAACGTTTTTACATTTGGGATGAATTTCTCCTGAAAGGGTACAATATATATTTAATGATACCTTCAGTTATCACCGGGCAAATTTAAATTGTCATTTACGCTTTTGCTCATACCTTTAGGAACTCTGAAGGGTTCCTTCGGAATATCGTTCCAGTCCATTTCAGTGATGCACATTAACAAATCATAAATTGACACTTGACGTATTCTTTCAATTTCTTTTGAAGTAAAAAGTCTACGAGAACGAAGACGTGTCAGAGACAGTTTACCGAATAAATAGTAAAACATAGATATGTAGAAAGCGGAAATCTTTGTGCAATGTATAATTACATACTCGTTATCCTTATTTTGATACCAAAATCTATCGCCATCACGTATTCTCTGAAATTGATCTCTGATGATTGCTTGGAATAATTCGCCAGGTGCGTTACCAGTCTCCAATATTCCACCTATCCAGATATCCACGTTGTCAAAAGAATTATACAATGTGAGGAATTTTTCCTTGATCTGAAACAAAGTGCAGACGATATTTTTTATAATGTCGTTGCTATAACGAATTAAAAGTTATTGTTATTATACAACATACACTGTTAGACAGATTAAAGTGGGATATATCTGTAACTTCGTGTAAACCGTACGCGCGACGAGCGCTATTGTAATCCGGTACACCATGATCGCGTGCCCGTTGAATGTTAAGCGCCATTAAGTCCCTTCTTGAAAATTCCAATGGACCGAACAAACTTTCTCGCAAATCTTCAACGATTTTATGATCTTCCTCTTCGCATAATTGAATAGCCATTCCCATTAGTAATTTCTCCACAATATTGTTCTTCGTTGAATTGATAAAGAAAGAATCCTAAACGACGATTTATTGTGCATTAATTGTTTGTCGACATATCTTAAACGTGTGTACTCGCTAAGATACCTCTGGCATCCAGTAACTGTTGCATGTTCTAGTTGGATATAGTTCCAGAGAACAACCGTTTCTCCCATAGTTGCGAAGATACACACCTATGCAATTGTTACTGCTGTTTTATCAACATAATCAATATAACACCGCTTGCTATGCGACGTCACATACAAGCCAAATTTATTTCACATCGCCTTATAATTGAACAAAAAGAAAGTTGTAGATGTATAAAAAAAAAGAAAATGTACGAATAAAAGCAAATAGGCCATGAAATAAGAAATCAATATCGCTGACATAAAATGACTTTTTTGTTTGACGTCGATACGACTGTATTTGAAATAATATTTAAATAATGCGTTAGTAATCAGACATTGCACGCGTTTACCTGGTGGAACTAAAGTGTGCCCGAAACGGAAAGCAGCCGATTGGAAGAATTGCTCTATCTGCGGATCGATATTAGGGTTGTAACCTTTCAGGAAGGAAAAAGTCAAACGTGAATTGTACATCAATTTTCGAGCAATCTGAGTAAATCGCGGCGTATTGCACGCGTCAGTCGTTATCTATTTCTCACCTTCATATTTAGGAAGCACATCCAGGCCCAACCACGAAGGCAACCATTCATCGACGACAATGCGCTGCTGAGTCGCTATCACCCACTTGCGCGCCTCGTTGTAGATCTGATCGCTCGACCAGTCTTCATGGTAACGCTTAATATGCTTCGCCAGGAAATTGTGCCATCGGAACCACACTATACCGAAGGTCAGCAGAAACGGATTTTCATTCCCTCGTGGATTTCCTAACTCTGAAACATACGTATGAGTTGCATCGTTAACCATCGAACGCACGAATCGTGTTATTCGTTCTCGTCCGAAGATGCATTCTCTCCGAGCGCTGAGGAATGAAGCGATACCGCGAGCATGCCGCGTCCTTGCCGACTTGTCCCGCAGATCGATCACGAAGATGACGGTGCGGGACACGCTGAATCAGGCCCTCGACGAGGAATTAGCCCGAGACGAGAACGTATTTATCATAGGAGAGGAGGTGGCGGAATTCGACGGCGCTTACAAGGTGACGCGTGGTCTTTGGAAGAAATACGGTGACAAGAGGTTGATCGATACGCCAATAACCGAGGCTGGATTCTGCGGTATAGCTATAGGCGCGGCGCTCTTGGGTCTACGGCCGATATGCGAATTCATGACTTTCAATTTTTCCATGCAAGCCATTGATCGCGTCATTAATGGCGCCGCGAAGAATCTCTACATGTCCGCCGGCAGATACCCCGTTCCCATTTTATTTCGTGGCCCGAATGGCAGTGCCAAGGGTCTGGCTGCGCAGCATTCCCAATGCTTCGCCGCATGGTACATGAGCGTGCCAGGGCTCAAAGTTGTGTCGCCATCGACTTGCGAGGATTACAGGGGCTGCCTAAAGGCTGGCGTGAGAGATCCCGATCCCGTGGTGATGCTGGAGAGCGAGTTACTTTACAATATCGAGTTCCCATTGTCTGACGAAGCCCTGGACAAGGACTACCAGGTGCCATTCGGCAAGGCTAAGGTGGAGAAACCCGGCAAACACATCACGTTGGTGACGCATGGCCAGGGCTTCGTGTACACGCTTCAAGCGGCTGAGATATTAGCCGGGCAAGGGATCGAGGCGGAAGTCATTAATCTGCGATCATTGAGGCCCCTGGACTGGGATACCGTCTTCAAGTCGATTGGCAAGACGCACAGACTGATGACCGTCGAGCTGGGATGGCCTCGATGCGGCGTGGGCTCGGAAATCGTAGCGACGGTGATGGAGAATCCGGTATTCTTCCAACTGGATGCGCCCGCGGTCCGATGCGCCGGAGTCGACGTCCCGATGCCATACTCGGAGAAGATTGAGTACGAGTGCACCCCGAAGGATCATCATATAGCCGATTATGCTAAACGCGTTTGCGGCTCCAAATTTTGATTGTATATATTCGCTTCTGTGTATGTGTATGTATGTGTATTAGCACAAATAAAAGCTTGTACTCACTGAAGTATCTGGTGACTTCCTCGGTGTAGTGCCGCGGACTTACGTACTTCTTGTGATAAGCGGGCGGATTCGCCATCGGTAGCCGGGCGGTGTTAAGCTCGGGATACGCGCCGGAGAGCGATGACGCGAGTTGACCATCCGGCTGTACGGTTCCGTTGGCATACGTCCGCAGAACGTTCGACCACGCTTTAGACGTGCCGTAGATCAGTCCACCGTCCAAGTACGGCGTAATCTCGTTTAACTGCGACGTTATAATACCCATATTTAGAAGTTAAAAAAGATCAGAAGAAGTTGACAGTGTCGTTAATAATATCGTTTTTCTAAAGGGCAAACGCGTGATACCTGTTGGCGTGGATTGTTCGGCGAATGACCCGTCCGCTGATCATATCGTGTACGTAAAACAGGCTTTTCTGTTTTTTTATTTTTGTACTTATGTTTGTACTTGTGGTTTTCCGGAATTTTTATATTAATATATTCAGGTGGACACGCTGGTCTCTGGGCATCCAAAATTTCCCCCACCACTTGTTGACCTATGCATAAATGTTTTTAGTTGTGTTACACAAATATCTCACGCAGCTCATCCAGAATTAAATTAAAAAATTACTATTAACAATAAAAAAAAAATATATATATATATATACACAAGCTTCTTGTAGCGTAATTTTTTTTGTATATATGTCGAGAGAAGAGTAGACGATAGCTCACATTCTATATTCTATAACAATCCATCAATTTATCTCGTTTACACTACTTGCACCCAAGTAGAAATTAAATTAGAAATAGTTTCCTATACATATATATATAAAATATTTTTTCACGCACCGAAAAACACAAGTAAAGCGTTTCGTCCCATTTTCGATTTAGTCCCAATGTCTCCACTCAGCAGCTCGTCACTCAACTCTAACGGGTTTGGTCTGTTAGAAATTGACGGCTGGTATACTCCATCTTCATAAGCTGCTGGCAATCTCCTCAGTAAGGGAGTGTCGACGGCACCTAATTCTGGTTTACCAACGTTATTGTTCCATCCATCGTAACCGGGGTATTCCTTCGCGGTGTGATAATCTGTACCGCATTTATTCGATGGCTTATCCGTCTTGGTTTCCCAACATCCAGTAAACAGCCAACTTGTGAATTGTATATTAAAGTCTCTTCCAGCTGTTTTCTTTTCTGGCTTTTTAAAAACTGCGGAACAGAAAGACGTGTTTCTTTAATAACAAGTACGATGAGTCTGTTACATCAGATATATGCATAATCGTACATCTATTCGGATCCGGCGTAGGTGCAGGTGTAGTTCGAGTTGTAGTAGTTCGAGTTGTAATAGGTAGTGTGGATGGCGTTGTAACGTTTTGTGCAGCAAGCAATGAGAGATTAATTACAATAACAAATAAATTTAGCATGGAATACATGTTGCACCCTTTATTACGTGGCCAATTTATGGAAAATATGTACACACATCGCTTAAGTGTCACGTTAAAAAATTATCTGTTACAGAGCTACTGAGTTCCACTCACTAACAGAGCTGCAAAAATTGCTACTAACGAGTGGTATTATTCATACGAGTGACTTCCTTCGTTACGGCTACTTCCTTCCTGTGTGATAAGGGTATGCAGGAAACCAAATGCGTGTATCACTGATTATATTATTAGAGCATGAAAAATTGACCGCACGCCTGTTTTATAATTTCTCACGATAACCGGCTACATGCATATTCGACGATTACTTTGCGGAAAAATTAAGCGAGCGCAAGAAGTAGCACAAAATGTACACGCCAAGAAAAAAAATCCTTTGGTTCGCGATCGTTAGTAGAATCGCGGTATTTATACTGCAAGCAATTTTTAACGCATTAATACCCAATCACCACGCAGATGTATTTAGAAGACCCTTGGATCCTGCGGAGAAAGTTTCCCCGTGGGATCGAATAGTGTATTTTTTACTTGACGGTCTTACACGTTGGGACGGCGAGTATTATTTACACATCGCAAGATACGGGTACACTTACGAGAATACTCTCGCTTTTTATCCGTTGTACCCGGGTATGATTCGCGTCGTCGGCGTTGTTTTGCTGAAGGTACTTCCCATGCTGAATATTCAGAGCGCGATGATCCTGGCCGCGACGTTCATTAATTTCGCGTGTTTCATAAAGTCCGCAATTATCCTCTATGACCTCACCGAGCGTGTATTCGAAGATACCGTGACGGCGTACAAAACGGCGATACTTTACTGCATAAATCCGGCCGGCATATTTTTCTCGGCCGCATATTCCGAATCCATGTTCGCGTACCTAACGTTCTATACCATGCTTGCAAGTATAAGATGCATGCCCACTATTTATTTTCCACTGGCTCTGTCAACCTTGGTGAGGTCGAACGGTCTCATCAACATCGGCTTTCCTGTATATTTCGGCTTTAAGAATATATGCAATTCCGCATCAAGAGAGACGCGACAGAAAGGTAATATTCTATCGACTGCCTGGTATATCCTAAAATTGATGACGTTGAACAATTGCTTCACTCTGTTGAGCACGATAATTATATCGATGTCGCCGTTTCTTCTTCTACAAATATATAATTATATAAAGTTTTGCACTTCTACGTACGACACGTCGTTGCTACCGACTCACATTTTACAGTACGCCGCAGAAAACAATCTAGTCCTACCAGGTGCGGAAAATTCGGCATGGTGTAATGCCAGTGTGCCTCTGGCATACTCGTACGTGCAAAAGACATATTGGAACGTTGGATTCTTGAGATACTATCGATTCAAACAGATACCGAATTTCATTTTAGCTTTTCCAATGTTGCTCATTATGTTGCACTGCGTAAAAGAATTTCTCTTTGAACATAAGAATGAGTTCTACTCGTTGGGATTATTTGACGGCAAAGCAAAAAGCGAAAATACTAACCATGTAAAGAAATATCCATTGAATATGTTTGTTTTCGTGATACATGGGTTATTTTTGACCACATTTTGCTTATTCTTTGTACATATTCAAGTCAGTACACGTTTATTAGCTTCCGCGAGTCCTTTGATATATTGGTACTGTGCGTCGATTATGTCTTATAAATGTAGCGATCATGTTGACTCACAGTACGAAAGTAGAGACAACATATTCTCCAAGTGGAAAGTGTTTATCTTATCGCAAGAACGATATACGTTACAGGATAAGCTAGTACTATCTTATTTCATAGGATATACAATTATAGGATGTTTTATGTTTCCCAATTTCTTGCCATGGACTTAATAGACTACATCCTATATGTATATTATATATGTATATTCTTTTCACTAAAATAAGTTATTCCAGAATATTTTAGATACATTCTTGCTGTAAATGTATTTGCTGACGTTTTTGTATATAAATAATAAATACTGAAATAAGACATAGTGAATATCAAAATAAAACTATATAATAAGTACGATTTGTAAATATTATTAATCTTTAATAGGAAGGATAAAGTAACATTATTTTAATATTATATTTATTTTTATGTAATGTATATATATTAAAATGCAATACACTTAAGGCTATCAGGTACAACATTTGGCGAATGTACATTTTAATAGTTAACAACAAAGATGTTCTCATATTTATATATTTAAAAAATTATTTAATTACATTAGCTTCCTTTGATATGTTGTTTTTTATGCCTTAATATTTCGATAGGTGTAAGATATAATGTCTGTGAGCAATGAGAACATTCGTACGCTTGGCTGTTGGGTTTATGAGTAACATTTTTACTTTCTTTGTTGTCTCCGCTGATCTCATTTGCGATTACACAGATATTCTGATGTTGGATTTTTTCCAAACTGGATAGGATTGCTTGGAGATCACAATTTTGACAGTGCCATTCCATCTCTTGCATTTCTACAATTATTTTCTCGCTCCAATCTGTTTCTTTTATACTGTAACATATTTATATAAAATACTTGTTAACGGATAAATACATAAGTTCATTAAATAAAAGTGTATTCAATCTTGTATAATTTTGTTAGTTATACGTTGTTATACAGATGCAATTTGAGTAACTGTATATTTCAGTGTATATTAATAAAATATTTTATTATACTCACCAGTTGTACGTAATATTTTCTGTTACATATATTCCACCCTTAGCTACATTTGGTATACTCTTAAAATCAGATTGGAAAGGATTAGGCTCTATGCTTATGTTATTATTTCTACTACCAACATATATCAGTTTTAAGTCAGCTGGTAGTAGTCTTTTTATGGTATATGGTACTGTAGTATGCATATATTCGATCAGTTCTTGAGTGAGATTTTGCTCAACTTTACTAAAATCTTCTTTTGTATTATTTGTTTCATCAGATACTAAAATAAGATTATATTATTCTTAATAGAAATAGAAGAAAATACAACTTAATCGTCAAATATATGTCTTCTTACCTCGCAATTGCTGGTTTAATAAAAAATCCCATTTATTCCTTAACTTAGTAGCCTTCATCAACAAAGTTTGGCCACTATCAGGAACAGGAAACTCTAGCATCAGCCATGAATCACATATCATACTGTAACATTTATACTATATTGCATGAGTTAAATTACAAAATACGTAAACTCAAAATTTAAAGCATACTTACATGGAAAATATGCTGTTTGTGTCTATTTCACGTGCGAATAGCAATAATGTTTGTGCAGCAGGCATCCTCAAAGTATTTACCAGATATGGTTTTGTAGTTTCCAAGAGAGAGCTGTCAATTACGTCAACGTCGTAAAGCGTTACTCATATTTGACAAATTTCTACAAAGCCATGAACGTAAAGAAAAACTTACAGATACGCCAATATCTGATGTTTAGGGCTAACAGGAGTTTTGCTCTTAAAACCTGATATCGATACCACATCTACTTCTTCAACTTGCAGCATTTGCGGGTGATTTCCAAAGAAGCTCATTGGATGCAAAGCAACATATGGCTTCGCTTTTGTATGAAACAATTGCTCGTTCATGGACTGAACACAATATGAAAATATAATTATATATACTATTATAGAGGTGTATATATATACAAAATAATATACAAAACATAATTTTTACCTTGCAATAATTAAACTCATCGGCACAAGCAAATTGTGGATACAAGCCGCTGCATAGTATCAATTTTAACATTGTCAAATCTTTATAACTGCATGCAGTCGCAGCCGTCAAAAGATTCTGCACTTGACTCGAGTCATTCCTCATTCGGAATTCTATATCCTTTATGTCGATTTCCCCATTGTCTTCGTCATTGTCTTCCAACTGTATGTCAAATGTATCCACTTTTAATTGTTTACGTCTTCTAGGTTCACTTTGTTTATAATTTCTTTTAAGCGATTTTAAAAGTTTTAACTCTCCATGTCTCATTGTGCGTTCTGCACTTGTCATGGAGGAATTTGGCTCCGGAAGACTTTTGAGTAAATTGCAATCCTGTGTGGTTTCACAAACATGATAACGTTAGGTACCTTATGAAGATATTGAGCATTGTTAAGTTGTTAAATGTGCACAACTAACTTGGAGTAATTCTTTAAATTGAGCTCTTAATTTCGTCATTTCGTAGAACCGTTGTTCCTCCAAACCTCTTCTCTTACACCATTTTCTGCTATTGTTGCCGCTGCCTCTATACTCTTGGGAATTTTCTTGCTTTACTTCCAGCCATTCTTTAAATGCATTAAGTAATGTGATTGGGTCACCATGATCAGATTCCAATTTCTTTCTAGATGTCTTAAACGTTAACAATAGTATTTCAATATTTAGTCAACTTGGTAACTGCATATTTCGTTTTACATTCATATTAATTACCTCGCATTCAGTATCCCTGTAAGCTCTGTTCGTAAACGGCGTTTGTATACTTAGAGCAGCAGCCAATGATAGTACCGGCTCCACTTGATGAAAAATCGATCCCATTATTAACATTTTCCCTATTGTAATGTCAACAGGCAGCCGTGCTAAAGTTTTACCGATACACGTGATTTTTTCATTTTCCGTAAGTGCACCCTGATTGAAAAAATATTGAATATTAACTAGATATTTATTACTTTGTAAAAGTAATAAAAAGTACAATATCAAAATACCAACGTGATCTTTTAAAGATAGTATGGCGTTTTCTATGCTATCGGCTGGTGGTGATTCTATAAATGGAAACTTGCGTGCATCCGGCAGGCCCATCGCTATCATTTGTAACAATGAAGAATCTAAAGGTACACGTTGTAGTTCTGGCGTCGAATATTTTTCCAGTATCTTATACTCTTCTTCCGAATAAATTCTGTAAAATAATAATATTATCAATATACAAAAGTTTTTCAAATAATTAAGCATCAAATTAATAACCTATAACAAACTCCGGGTCCTGTTCTGCCTGCTCTTCCTTTTCTCTGCTCCGCACTGGCTTTGCTTATCCAGAATTCTTTGAGTCTCTGCATCTTACATGATGGATCATAACTCATTTCCTTCACTTTTCCACTATCAGCAACAAATCTGATTCCATCGATGGTGATAGAAGTCTCTGCAATGTTAGTCGCTACGATGCATTTCCTAACACCCTCAGGGGCATAATCAAATACCTGGAAAAAAAAGAAAGTTATTTTTATAACGTTTATGACACAAAAATAATTAAAAGGCATAATCTCAGAAATAGTATACCTTGTCTTGTTCAGCGATAGAAAGTGTGCTATGAAGAGGTAAAACAATCCAATTATTCTTTTTCTTGCTGTATTCCTTGGCAGCGTCTACGACTGTAGTAATTTCGTTCATTCCACTTAGGAATATTAACAAGTCGCCTTTTTCATCAACTAAAAATAGTTTTGTCATTGTACTTATTACAACTCATTTGTAATCTTAACATATAATTTTAAGTAAAATAACTAAAAATAAAATAACATGCATTGATTAATTTTTATATTTATTGCATTTGATTATCTTTAATCTCATTATAGTGCTAAAATATAACATAAATATTTTACCTGGATACTTTTGATCAATTATCTGCAATATCTGCACATATGGACTTGGATTGAATCTGTCATTTTTATATTTGATATCTTCTATAGTTACAGGGCGATACATCAATTGAATAGGATATAATCTTCCAGGAACCTAAATGCATGAAATGTTTTCAATATTAATAACATATTTTTAACCCAACAATGTTTTGAAAGGTTATATAACATGTATGAATTTACCTCAATTGTTTTAACATTTTCCTTTGCAAAATAATTGTTAAAGAGTTCTATATTAATTGTGGCAGACATTAATACTAACTTCAAGTTGGGATTCTGATAAATAATACATTTCATAATGCCGAGTAAAAAATCTCCGTGCAAATGACGCTCGTGCACTTCATCTAAGACTACCACATCGTATGCAGATACTGCTGATTCACCTGAGACCTGTGCAAAAGGATATGTAATTTATAGAACTTCTTGATACTTTATAATAAATTTCAAAGAAATGGAGATATTCACCTGTCGTAACAATAAACCTTCTGTTATGAACGTAATAATTGTCTGCTGGTTTCTTTGTTTCTCAAAGCGTATCTGATAACCAACAGTGTTAAGATTTTCACTTAATGTTTCAAAGGCAACTCTTTTTGCTAAGGATATACATGCTATTCTTCGAGGCTGAGTACATGCTGTATTGCAAATAAATAAATGTTAAGTATAAAGCAAGGAATATTTATCAATGTACAATCATATTATACTCAAAATAATTAGGGGATCACATTGAAAGAATAATTCTGTTAAATGATTGAATAAAATATAAGAGTATATAAATAGCTTTAAAGTATTTTTGTAAATATATTTATTAAGGATTAGATATATTAAAGAAAA
>NW_022639615.1:444594-474606 GCF_010583005.1 Odontomachus brunneus | reverse complement strand
TAAGTATCCAACAGGTAAACATATATGAAAAATATGACCTCCTAATTGTTTTCAACAGTATAAAAAATATTAAATAAATTTACTCAGGTTTAAGATGATCTTACCTATTTTCTGGAAACCAGCTTCACATAAATATTGAGGGATTTGAGTAGATTTGCCACATCCAGTATCTCCTGCTATAATAACTACTCTTTCTCTTTTTACTGTTTCAATAATTTCATCTTTGTACTGTGCAACTGGTAAATTAGCTTGTGCATTCCTAAGTTTCTTCAACTTGTTAAATTTTTCCTTTTGCTTGAAATCCAGATACAAGACTACAACATCCCTGAACTTCAGCAGTCGCGACTTTGTTAACTGCTTCATCTCGGGAACTCGCGCAAACAATTCTCCATAGGACAAGTTGAGTTTGAAATTTAAGCAATGAGACTTGTGATATTTCTCCGGTACCCCGATAGAATTTAGTGCGGATTCAGCGACGGATTCGTCATTGTCGCCTAGTTGCTTCTTCACAGACTCGTACTTTTCGACGAATTTCCAAAAATCCGCGACATCGTGAACGAGATTGGAATTTGCCGTGAAGACCTTCCCCAATTCGTGTTTATATTTATTGAAACAGAATTCTTCGTCGCTCTCTTCGCGACGATACTCCGGGGAAGGGTTTCGCGTAAATTTCGAGGAGCTACATTCTTCGCTTTTCAGATCATCGCGATGTTTCTTCTTGTAATGTCTGTCATTTTCACGTGTGTATTCGCGACTGGGCGAATGTCGTCTTACTTTGCTCCTTGATGACATCTTTCACTGATCTTTCGCTGTGTTCATATATATAAGTAGTAAAGGGAAAGATTAGAAAAGTTTTAGGGAAGAAACAGAGGAGAAGAGGTGTAGGAGAGGAGTTTACTGTGACAGTGTGATAGTAGGATAAGCGTAGGCTAAGTATAGGTTTAAGCGAAGGAGAGTAATTAAAGAAAAAGCATAGTAAGTAAAATATAGATAAATGAACGATATGGATAGTGATGTTTTTATTTTTAAACCAAGTCCTCTTCTTGGCTGTAGCTAAATGGTAGATAAATTACTACACTGAGTTTATATATTGCGCCGTAACCTAACTTTTTAGATGGCAAGTTCTACAATATCGCATATCTCGTCACAGATTATTCTAATCTATCCTTATAGCGTGACTCGTATTCTGGCGCGAATATTTGTTTTCTCTCTAATTCGTTAGACATGTATAAAATATCAATTTAACAGGATTTACATTACAGCACTTAAGTAAAACTCAAACATAACATGTCAAGATAACCTGCTGTCACGTGAGTAGTGATGCCAACATGAAGATACAAGTCGGTTTAGAGTACATTTCGGGAGCGCGTTTTTTTGTTCGCTCGACAATTTTTTAAAGTTTTTTTAAAATAAACTAATTTTCCTAAATATTTCAGATACGCGTTTATCGAAAATGGAGTCAAGTGTGCATATACGGCTCAGCACTACCTCCAGTATACTATCTTAGGATATACGCTTCTATTCTCTCAGATACATATTCAGAATCTTCAAAATAATTTTCCAATATACAAAAGCGCTAGGAAGGTTGGATCGATGTAGCTTTACAGAAAAGCCGCATACTCGCATATGCGCACTGTGAAATATGTGGAACGAGCCAGAACTTGCACGTTGCTTCAGATTGTAAATATTTTCTCTTAATTCATTAATCTTTAGGCAATAAATATTCCTCGAAAATAATTACAGAGAGAAGCATGAGAGCGGCCACCAGTCTGATTTCAATGAGCTAGGCGCATTTTCGAGACGCCATCTAACAAAGTGCGCCTTTACTACGTTCGTTAGGTGCATTTTTGTGGTGGTAACGATGAAAAGCGTCTAGTTCGTGCCTATTAAGCCCGTATTAGGGTGCTATTTCACGTGTCGTACGACAAGTTTTTCGGATACGTTTATTGGTTGGCGAATAGAGTATTTCTAGGTTCTCTGTTCGTCAACCAATAAACGTATCTAAAAAGCTTGTCGTACGACACGTGAAATATCAGCCTTAGGCCCGTATTAGACTACCGACTGCACAGGTCGACCCGACTGCCGACTCTCAATAGACCAATCACAGTGAGGCGCCGACTGACTGGATCGGCCAACTCGCATTTAGACTTCAGTCTATCTTTCGAGTCAGCGACTCGAGTCGTAGCCAATCATATGGTAGTTCATATGATAACGCAACTATTTTCTTCTTTCTTTTAATATTTTGAGATTTCTTAGAAGAAAATGTTAAATTTCTTGACATATATGCCATTATTTTACTATCACACAGAACTTAATCTAATGACAATGGGTGTGTTCAGCGCACTCAATAGTTGCACAATAGTTGAACAATTCGTCAATGTAATATGTCTAGATTTAGGGATCTAATAGTAAGAACCAATAATCGCTGATTGCTCACTGAGCGCTTTTTCCGCTGAATGCGCCTATTTATTGCACTTTTTGTTCTCTAGCAGATGTCACTAGTACGATCAGTCAGCGGCAGACGTCGATAAAGCCAGCGGCACACAATACTTGTTTTCGTGCTGGATTGTTTGCTAGATGGAAATACTCTATTCTGATTAATCCGTCTTCAGAAATACACCAATCAGAACATAATATTTCCATCCAGCAAGCAATCCAGTATGAAAACAAGCATCGTGTGCCGTTGGCTTAAGTGTGATTGACCGACTGGAGTCGGCAGTCGTAATCGGCAGTCGAGTCGACCTGTGCAGTCGGTAGTTTGATACGGACTTAAGGGTGCGTTCGGGAAGCACATTACTAACGCTACCGCGTTCTTCTATCTTTATTGCTCCTTAGATATACAACAAGGATAGAATGACATGGTCGCTGAATAGCACTAATAGCGAACTCCTAACACGCACCTTAAGGGCCTGAACACAGACTTTTGCATAACGCATAATGCATAACACATAAGGAAATCAATCAATTAGAGTCATTCATTTCTATCCTGGAGAGGGAAATAAAGGTCTCTGATTGGTTAATTGCCTTATGCGTTATGCGTTATGCGTTATGCAAAAGTCTGTGCTCAGACCCTAAGGTTGTGTCCTTTTATTTTCAACAGATGCAGCCGATGTCATTGGCTGCGTTCAGAAAACATAGCTGATCAGTGAGCGTTCAATGATTATTGGTCCTTACTGTTAGATCCCTAACTTTAGACCAATTATGTTGACTAATTACTCAACCGTTGTGCAACAGTTGTGTCTTCTGAACGCACCCATTCTATCCTTGTTAACATTCGGTAAAATCGAAGGATAACATGACATCAGCTGCATTTGTTGCGAATAAAAGAACGCAGCCTTAGTGTCAATTGTGATTGTATTTCTGGTCAATTCTACTTAATAGTAAATGCGATTGATTCTAATAAAAAAATCAACCGAAGATTGTGAAATATAGCACTGGAAATATATTCTAAAAATGTTCTAATATATATTATAATTATTATAAGTTTTTATATATTATTATATAAGTTTTTTTAATAAAGAAATGTGATCTGATCTTAATATAAATTGTTTTTAGTTATGACTCGACATTAGACCTGTTCTTTTTGTCTAAACTGGCTTTTACAGGAATCTCTCGGGAAATTTTACTAGAAAATCTACAGAAATTATTTTTATCGATCTGGCAACACTGGATATTACACTGTTTACAGTCAATAAATTGATCAAGTTTACATTCGGGTGAATTGAAGAAAGAAGAAGTAAATAACGAAGTGTTGTGTTATACAAATACTCCAGACAGAAAAGGAAGCTATTTTATAGCGTATATTGAATATTTCGAAGTATATGCATGAGTTAGCCTCTAACATTTCACTCATCAATTAAATGCAGATAAGATAAAGGTTCAATTTGAGTTGTAAGGTTATCTAATAACACGTTGCGTGCGCACGTGTGCGAAATTTGTGACGCAAATAATAATAGAAACGATGGTAAATTTAATGTCCTGAAATGGAAATTGACAATTTGCGAGATCTGTTACAGACTATCGGAAACTTTCAAATTCGTATATGTTGTGAGAGTGACGTGAGGTTGTCTCAAGGTGAAAATGACAAGAAATTTGAAAAATAAGGCAGACAGCGAAGGACTTAGATCATCATTAATCAATCGAAAGTATAAGTAAGTAAACCGTTTATCATGATCGAGCGTAGATTCATTGAGATCGCGTCTTGAGATATATGTCTTGTCAGCTTGGCCTCCAATTTTTTTTTGCCAATGTCGCTTATCGCATGTTTCCGTGAGCTTCTTATCGCCTCAATATTCCGCACTGATTCTGTTCCAGCTTCGCGGTAATCATTATTTCCCTTCGCACTCGGAACAGAATGCACTTTAACATAAAAATATAACCGATGCCTGGACACTGATAACACAGGTACCTAATTCTGGACATTTTTATTGTTTTGGTCTTTAAATACAGATATCTAAATTTTCAATGTAGAAAGAGGGAGAGAGAGAGAGAGAAAGAGACAGAACATACATATTGAATGTATATGTTCCAATATATAAATCCCACGTTGAAAATTTTAAGACCAAAACAAGAAGAATGTTCAGTTAAGTACCAGTGTTATAGGTGTTATAGGTGTCGAGATATTGGACTTTTACCTTATCGATGATCTAATTTCGGCGTTCAAAGTCGCATGAAAGCTCGAATACAGTGAAGAGTCGAGATTTAGGTCGGCGGAAATTCGAACTCTTTCGAGAGATAAGCGATGCGTTTCGTTTTCAGACGCGTCGTTCCGTGGCCGATAAGTCAAGACGAAAATCGTATCGCCGACATCTCAGGAAAGAGTTATTGCGAAACTAATAACAAAATCACTCGAACGATTCTCTCCCTCCAGCGTGCAACAAGCCGACGAATAGCAACTGTGCTGGGTGTCTGATTCTATCAGCGCCTTATCACCGCCATCATCGGATTATCGTTGCGTCTTGAAGCTGTCCGCGTGTCTATATCGCGTTGACATATATACAGACAGCGTCGCCGTGTTCCAGGAGTGTTTCCGCAAGTGTTACCCGAGTTCGAGACCTCCGATGCCTTGAAAATGCGAGCAGCCACCTCATCACGCTGATCATCCGCGTTACCGTCGCGTCGCGAATGAATGCAGATAAGGGTCGATTCCGCGCGTCTACAGCGTCGAGGTTCAGTGAGATCCCAGCAGCTCCTTCGATTTCTACGCCGCTCATTCGCGAGTGTTCCTACGACCAGCGATGTTTACCAACGCGGTGCAGGCGAAGATAGCTTCGATGGTGCTGATCGGCGCCGGTAGCTTCATCGTCGGCGTCACGCCCGCCTGCTTCGTCTCGCACGCCGAGCACCTGCAGAGGAAGCTGCTGCTCTCCTGCACCCTGTGCTTCGGCGCCGGTGTCCTGCTAGCCACTGCGTGTCTGCACATGCTGCCGGAAGTGCGCGAGAATCTCCCGGATCACGCCGAGCTGGTGTTCACCTGCGGCTTCCTCGTGCTTTACTTGGTCGAGGAGTGCGTACACTACTTCTGCCCGAGCAGCGACCACGAGGCCAATAGTGGTCCTGGGAATTCTAGACAGAGGAACACGCACGAGCGAGGGTAGGTACGTGCTACGAGAGAGAAAAAGAGAGAGAGAGAGAGAGAGAGAGCTTCAACGCGATCCACGAGGATCGATCGGTATATTCCTCGAATATTCTCTCAGATATTCTCGGATGCTTAAATATAACTCGTTGCTGTCTAATATAAGGACGCGCAATCCAAATTTACACGTGGTAACGTGGAACAATAATAAGCACCTCGTTCTGTGTTTTCGATTATTTCCATGTTCCACGCTGGGAGAAGTAAATATCTAAGCAATGGTAAATATTTCTTTGGTATTAAATATTAGCATGTATTTATTTCAATCTCTAGATTCTCTAGATTAAAGTTATTCTAATAAAATTAAGAAAACGACCATACAAATATAATCTAAAAAATTGTAAGACTGAAAAATTAAAAACTTTCAAAGTCAGCTGTTAAGCTATTTTTATATAATTAAAAAATAAAATTCCAACTCAATGCTTATTTCATGCAATGGAGAGTTAAGGTTCTAAGAAAATATGTATTTTGATCTTATTGGAAAAATATTTTACGTTAGTATAAGTAAATATGTTATTAGTGTCTGCCGAATAAATATTTACTATCTCATAAATGTTTTTTTCTCTGAGTGCGTGTGATGTACTGATTGTTTCGTGACATATTATCATTTGTTATCGGCGATAAATCATGGTGTAATGATCTCTTATAAGACGAACGACGTGAGCATTATCAGACATTTGTGCTAATTATCAGTTTCCTATTGAAAATATCTTTGTAACGTAATCATGATCGGTAATCATGATGTACACATGAAATATACACAGAAACACACAGTTACGATTTAAATAATCCGAAGCGACCGATTATGTAATTGTCGAGAAATTCTTCCTCGTTATTCATTCTTTGGTGCGTATTAATAGTTGTTACTTGAAATTTACTTCAGGTGAGAGATATTCAGATTTAAATTTAAATTTTAAATTTATCAAAGACAAATGACAAATTTTTAGCGGAGTTGCGATCACAAATGTAATGTCACATATATTATATAATTTAAATAAAAAATGCAAGTATAGATCTCTAAATTCAGACTCAAATATCTTATGAGAGACAAGTTTTAAATAACGATTATACGGCCTTAAGGTCATATTAATAGTCGTTATTTGAAATTTACCTACGAAAAATATTCAAATCTGTATTTAGAGTTAGATTTTTTTTATTTGAATTATATATATTATTTAGTTTGTACTTGTGTGTAACATTACATTTGCAGTCGCAATTTAGCTGAAAACTTAGATCTAACTCTTTAAATTAAAATCTGAATGTCTCACCTGAGGCAAGTTTCAAGTAACGATTATTAATACGGACTTTAGAATTAGATGTGTTTTTCAGCGAAATTTTAGCGGTTACAAATGTAACGTCATACATATACATATCGTGCATATACATATTAGGTGGGTACCATTAACATATTTACAAAATTTTCTTTATTTAAACTGAGCATTGTTTACTATCGTTTAGTCAAGTTGTTTAAGTCGAGTAAACAATACTCGGTTTAAATGAAAAGAAATCCGATTTGAGTAAATTTGTACTATAATATGAGTAAATATGTAATATAATATGAGTAAACATGTGATAATAGTACCCACTTAATAAATTGTTAATTTTTAGATATTTGTTCTCAATGTAGTGCAAGCTAATTCAGCCACATAGAACAGACCAATTGATATAAGATAGTTACGTTATTTTTTTGACCGACTTCCTTTGTCAGTCTTGTCGAATGAAGCTAGTCCAAAATATATGCCGATGTTACGTTAGTGATAGCGTTATCTCTCGCGTGGAATGACTGTCGATTCGCACACCCGAGCGCTTTGATTCTTGACTCTTGGGTATTTGCCGTGTATGAAGAACAAATGGGAGCGGACCCAACGACACCACGCTCACACGTGGAAAATGATCACTCGAGCTATTGTTGGACATTGACACTCGATATCAACTTCCGTTGTTGCGGGTGCATCTACTGGATTGCCTCCGTACTAGAGTACCGTTGACTGTTCGTGGTAAGCACCGAGGTCGAGTTTCTCATGACGAATTGCGACTCGCGAGGAGATCGAGTTACTCTCGATCGCTCTCGAATGTCATCAGTGATGATGCGAGAACTTCACATTTAAATTTCTCTCCACTCGAGCTGTGCAGAACCCGAGGTATTAATTTTTATTGATACGCTTTCGAGAATTATTTACATACGGGATAGACAGTTCCGGTTTAATGTTGGTATGTTATTTTTGAGATATTGTTACACAAAGCCCCACGAGCAAAATTCGTCTCATACAGCACCAATGTCCATGTTATTATTATTAAAAGTCCCGGAGAATGTTAATTAACATGTTAAAGTCACGATAACGTCGCTATTAGATCTTTAGCAACACAATTAAAAACTTTTCAAATTTTGTCAATGTAAGATGTTTGTGCTGTGTGCTATCGTTACGCAAGACTCGACGAGTAAATTTCGCCACGACTTCTTCGACAAACAGGAAATGCGAGACTTGCGATACGATTCCGGCCGATTTGGTGACGCAAAGCGCGATTATAAACGCCGTTTGTGTCGTCAACTCACGCTCAATTCGACACGCAGCGTATCTTTGCGCGATTTTGATTTTGCACCGCTTTGATGGGATTGCATCCCTTGAATTTCAGCGCGAACAGTCGCCACCGTTGCCACAGTGTCGGTTTCAATGTGACTACACAAGACGAGAAGGTTTGCATATCCGAGAATGATTCGAGATTACCGTTCGTCTATCGGCAGACCCTTTCTGCTAACAACCTTGCTAACAACGACAATAACGCCTGGACTGTCAGCAGCTACGGCACGGCGGGATGCATGCGTAACAGCATGTCGCAGGAGGAAGCCACGTTCTTATGCCACACGAACCAGGGTGAGCAATGTGCCGACTTCAAAACCGGCCTCACCAGTCTCGCTCTCGCCTTGACTGTGCACGCCGTGCTCGAAGGGCTCGCGATAGGGCTGCAAACGCAGATCGCAGAGGTACGTGAATCGTGGCCTGAATAATGAAGAATATAAACGAGAAGACGTAAATTCGAGTTGTCGTCGTCGTCGTCGGTGATAACAGTGACTCGTAACGGAGCCACAATGAGACGCGGTACGTGACGACGTTAAGTTCGTTGAATTTCGGTCATTTACAGATGCAAGCGGATTTCATTTCACAAGGACAAGAGGCAGGGTGGCTACGTGTACCTATTCTCCACCTCGTGCCTTTTGATCCAGTGAAACGAGATCGATAAGCGTTATTGTGCGTACGCAATTGCGCAATTATGTGGCTGTTTTCTCAGGTGTTACTGTTGACCGGCGCGGTGGCGTCACACAAGTTCGTCGTCGGTTTTTGCCTGGGACTGGAATTGACGGGAATCAGCAGGTCCGTCGCTAAATTAATATTTACGATTCTTCTGTTCGCCGGCGGATCAGTGCTCGGCATCGGAATCGGCATGTTGATGTTTCAGGTGAGTAGAGGGACAAGAATCTCGATCAGAACCTTTTTTTTTTATTGTTGGATGTTATTTGGCATCAGCTTTGGCGAATGTCTAAATCGTCCTTTTCGAACTCACAGGTGGACACAGATTGGTTAAAAGTCGGGCTGCCGATTTTGCAAGGCCTGGCGGGCGGAACGTTATTGTACGTTACCGTGAGTGAGGTTCTGCCGAGGGAAAGAGCCAAGTGGCACAAGAGTCCGCGCAAATACGCCGGGATTTTGCAGTTTATCTCTATGGTTACCGGATTTGTCCTTATTTTCCTGCTCAACCGATACGTGGGCGCGTGAATCGATTGTTAGATCCTGCAAATAATTACAGGGCTACAGCAAGTTCGTCAGGTGGATCGCAATTACGCGAAATCGAGTTTTCCTCGCTTTGTGCAATGCTGATTGCACTCTGCATACGTAAATACAGTAACCGTGCAATACATACTCGAGCGAGTGTTATAAACTAAACAGTTCACTGCTAACGAAACATTTAAAATTTCTCTTTGAATATTCACAAAGATGTCGTAATAGAACATTCATAACGTACACGATCTTTGTCGCAGTATATATTTCATTTTTACTATAATTTCAATGACCATAATCAATAATATAACTTTTCAATCTACTATTACATTACATCGCTGTTTGAGTCTCTTCACAATCGTGATAAGTAACGATTTCTCAATTTTTATATTACATGCAAACGTACGTATATAAACAAAAAATTGTACAAATAACACAGACGATACTGATGGAAAAATCTATTTTTTAATTTGTAATACATGCTACGATTGTTCCTAAGATTGCTCCATGATCCGAAAAAGAAACACTAGTCAATTTCTCACCACCTTGAATTATGTTATCCGAAATGTGTTTATGCTGAGAGTCTCGAGAGAGTAATAACAGTCGTCGAATATCTTACCGTGGCAAAACACGACGAATCGAGAGAAAAAAAGACAGTGTTTCATCGTCGGCTCTTTAGGAGCTTACTGGACCGCGAATATGCCTTTTGTGTTTATCCAGCGTGGTAAAGAAGTGCGTAAAAATGTGCCTCCTTTTTTCCGGCCGCGATTTCCGGTTCGTCGAGCGTTTCCGCGGGAATTAGCGTTGCAGAGAGCCGCATCCGACAACGCGGCGAGAGATTAATCTCGTCGCGGAGAGAACATTAATTACGCGGAACTGTTTGAGGCAGAGATCGCTCGAGCCTCGCCGGTTCTGCCAAATGGAAAAAAGCTTAGAATAAGTCCCTTTACCGTACGTTCATCCCTCGTGAAGCTTTCTCGACGCGGCGTAAAGCAGCGGCAATTCCGCGCGACAGACTCGATCCATTAGCGAATTACTCGGACGTAAGAACGAGCAGCTTTAAGAGGGCACCTATAGCCGAAGCCTTAGGAGGATATAGTCGCCGTGAAATAGAAATAAGGAACAAACTACATTGTGCGCGCTTATACTATTTTTCTTTTCTATTCCTTCTTATATCTCGATGAAATCGATTTTATTGTATGAAGTGTGTCTTTGTGTGTATCTTTTCCCAAGCAAATTATTAAAAGATATCATGAAGATATCATGAAGAGGAATCCTATTTCTTTTTGGCGTTTTTTGGAAATCTTCAAGACATCTTTTAGTAATTTGTATTGTCTGCGTCGTTATTAAGATGAGTTAAATTTTCTAAATTTCCTGGAGTGAGATTTTATATAAAAAATAGAGTCGAATTCGAGTGAGTTTTCACTGTTACGGGGTAAATTCTTTACTCCGAGTCGTCGAATGAATATATTCACTAGAAACTGAAGTGTGAATCTGATATATTCTACCGCCAGAAGCGCATATTCACATCGATCGATTGAAACGTTCGCTCATATGACGTCAGAATCCACTCTAATCGAGTGAAACATTCACTCTCGTGTGTCTACGAGTATTTTCACTATCGCCTCGAGCGAAGATACTGCCACTTACCACTCCAAGAAATGTCGAGATAACGCAACGTAAATATTTCGAGGTAACACCGGTGGAGCTAGAGTCATAGATCTTCGATCTTCGAGACGATACCGGGACAATTTAATGACACCGAGTTTATTGTTTGGCGAGCACTCGCGACACGGTTTTCCCTCGTCTTCCCGGCGTGGAGACGCCGTCGACCGATATTCGGCGAGATCTCGTTTAACGGCGCGCTTTACGGCGCGGGAGGTGGATGCTCCCGATGATCGATAGCGCACGGAGATTAGATCGGGATCGCTATTGGCGTCTACACACGCCTGGTATCGCGTTTCAGCGTTCTTTGCTACGGAGCCGCGATATAAAAGCTCTCGTTCCTTTATTAGAAACTTTAAAGTCGACGGAGCGTTAGAGCTCGGCTCGGTGCGGCTCGACGCGGCGCGGCAGCCGTCCGCCCTCGGTCTGCATAAAAACAAGGGAGGTCGAATGAAATTTCATGAAACCTATCGTCGACGTCAACCCTCTCTCTTTCTTTCTCTCCTACGCGCTTCCTTGAACAGACGTAATTTCGACAAATGGACTTGTTCGTTGGAAACAAAAGAATCCGACCACGACGGAATAGATAAGAAAGGAATACTCGAGAGCGCGCCTTTCAGCAGCTCGACCCCACGCCGATTAATCTCTTTTTTAAATGTCAAAGCGACTCCCTTCCTCGCTTACCTCGTCCGCCCGCGACGAGCAGTTTATCACCGAATCGCACGTAGTAGTAAGTTCCGCACCAACACCCACGTACGTAATCCCGTCGGCTGGAGCTTGTTTCTCTCTCATCGGTCTTCGTCGAGGCCACCTTAGACGTATACTTAGTTTTTTCGATATTAACGAGGCTGAAGTGTGTGCATGTGGACGGTCTCATACGCTTTATACTACGTTGTGAAGTTCAGCGCGCATGTAGCTGCGCGCGGAGAGAAAGAAAGAAAGAGAGAGAAAAAGAGCGAGCGAGTGAGAGGGAGAGAGAAAGACGAGCCGCCATGTTTGCGCGCCTCTCTCTCTCTCTTCTCGACGCATTGCAACGGTTCGGCGTCGCGGCGATGTCGCTCCTCATTTTTCGTGATTTTCACCCGTCTCCAAGGATCCACGCGTGCCGAATCGATGTCGAAAGTGCTGAGTAAAGTGCCGGACACTTTGAGGTATCGTAACAATAGTCAATTTCGCGATTCTAAGTCGTGAAAACCTGCGCGTCGCTTCGCCGTGCGCCGACGCGGTATCCGTTGAAAAAGCCGGCACGTATTTTAGGTTATTTACTCGTTCGTGGTGCGTCGCGTCAGATCGCGTGCAGTCGTGAGTCGCGAGTACAGGACGAAATAGCCGCCGTGAAGCTGAAAGATACGCATAATTGTACGTACAATCGAATAATGACAGCGATCAGTAATGATCGGATATTAGGTCATATACTGTGCGGGAATAAAGGTGATTTTGAACAGGCTCCGGTTAAATTAACGAACGGTTAAGCTGTGGGCTGAAATTTTGACTTCACTCCGCCCTCTCTCTCTCTCTCTCCTCTCTCTCTCTCCTCTCTCTCCTCTCACTCTCCTCTCTCTCTCAACTTCTCCAACAGCAATTTTAGTTTGAATCCAACTACTCAACCGTTCGTTAGTTTAATCGGAGGGTGCGATTCGTTACACGCTACAAATGCTTCGAAGCATTCGCAACATCTGGTGAATCAAGTTTGGTCAAAGTCACTCTGATTGGCTATCTTGTTCGCGATGTTCGATCACATCGATCGATAATCGATGGTGATGCGCGATGTTCAACGCGCACGTCGCCGCGCGAGCCCGCCATTTCCTTCTTGTCGCGCGTTATACTCACGAAAGTGCCGAGTGACCGGCTTCGCGAATTCGTCGTGATTTTCGGGCAGAGAACGGGCAATCCGCGTGAATAATAGCAACTGGTGATTACTGTCTCTGATAGCAGTGTCGGATAATCGTTGCGTCACAATAATTGGTATGTGGGATTGCAATTAATCGCGTTCTCTCGTGCTAGCGAAGCTGTGTGTGTGTGTCACGTCTGTTATCCGCCAAAATGCGCTTTCGCATATCTCGCGTGGCATTTATTCCTACCGAGTGCATCACGTTCCGACCGTGCAAATCGAACATAGCTGTTGCTATGAACGGGTGTAAATAAGCACGCTGCACTTAAACTTCTAATCATGCTCGTTTCCGAGTGCGCTTTCACGACATCGTATAGATTAAACTAGAGATCTAATTCATATTTATTGTCTCATCGAAATAGCTAAGTCTCTCTCTCTCTCTCTCTCTCTTTCTCTCTCTCTCTCCCCCGCTTGCTCGCTCGCTCACTCTTTCTCTCACTTTCTCTCTCTCTTTCTCTCTGCCGTCTCTCTTCTTTCTTTTTCTTAATATATCCTTCAAAGTGCTTCGGCTTGATTGTTGCGCAAGCAGCCCTTGTAAACGAATATCGTAAAACCACGGTAGCTTCTTGTAAAGTACTTGCGTCTCGATGAAATTGAGTTTAAGATTGGAGTGTTTCATTTAACTGTATATAAACGGAGAGAATGTTAGTAAAGAGTACACTACAAGATTTTGTAATCGAGAAATAGAGATCGACATTCTGCAGTCACTCATTGTAATTTCATTTTGTATGCGTCACTTACATCTTAAGAATTGAAGTGTTCTAAAACACTTGCCATGTTTCTAGCGGAATTTACTGTGTTCTTTAGAAAGACAGAGTCCGCCGACAGTAAGGTTTATCTTACCGTTTTTCAAAAGAATTTATATGGAAAAGCAAACTATAATATTCTCTTTCCGTGCACATACTCGTGACATACTACGGTGTGTCTCGTACGATATAAGCGATTATTTTGACTATATTACCGTTCTTTTGATATTTCATACCGCTTTATAAATAATCCGTCATCGTGAACATAATACGAAATTTCTTCATATACAAATATTATAAAATCGTGGTAACACATTGGAACGCGCCATTAGAAGGCCGATGCACACGTTAGCTCGGTAGGATTTTGACACATTTGATGTCATGACCAAGATTGTCTCACAAAAGTATATACATATAAAACGATATAAAAGGCGTGCGGTGAAATATAAAAGTCTGTGCAATTAATCTTGTCGGTATAGGGGTGAGAAAATCCACACTCAGCGACACAGATATCGAAATAAAAATATCCTCAACGAAGAGGAAGACTCGGTATTATTATCAATTCAGTGCGCGTCGTCGCATGTATATTTTTATCTAGTATTTAGAATAATAGTATACTATATAAAGTATAGCAAACGCTTGTAGGGCAACGGTGTGGGCACATCTGGGCGTGTTTATGTATGAATCGTCACCGGTTTGTTGAGAGTCAGTCGGTCACCGCGCGCCGGGCAGACCGGCTGTGTCTCGCGTCGTACGAAAATTCATCGACGAAATTCCCGCGAAATCGACTCCGAATCTTCCGAAAAGTGAGCTCACTTCTCCTCTAAACCTCTTGCTTCAGTTTGGCGCGACAGTATCATACGTCGAACTTTACGAAAAACATCGTGACGCAAACTTTATATTCATAAATTGAACATTAAAGACAATGTGGTGTGTTCTGTAAGATCGTTTTCTGCCGCGCCGTTTCCAAAAGCGCGTTTGCGGGTGAACGTATTTACGAAAAGTCACTAAAAGCGAACAATAAATCATGACGTCAAAGTTGTCGGAACCGGCGAAATTTCACGCGCGCACGTTATAACAAATAGAGTTGCCAAACAGAGTGTTTAACGCGCGATCGTAGCAACGTGTCCCGCATGTAACAATTACCAGTGCTGTTTGGTGCGCCAGTCGCGGTGAGTGGGGGGGATGGAGAGGGGAGGGGGGAGCGGACGCACGGAGCGTGTTCATCTCGCGAAATCGCTGTTTATCCATTTATACGGCGCGTGACGACGCGACGATTCCGGCAGTAGTAACGCGAACCCTCGCGCGTCTGTTCCGCGCGTCTTGGTGCCTGCCAGAAGGGAAACGCGGAAGTGTGTATTCTACGCGACTGTGTGTGAGACGGACGTAAAGCGCTATCGTACAATATCGCCTCGTAAACCGAACGACACAAAAAACGTAAATAAGGCCGCGATTTGTTACACGCTCCCAACGGACTTTTACGTACAACCTTCCTCTACAAAGATTTTATTTATATGGTCGTTTTCTTAATTTTGTTAGTGTAACTTTTGTCAATAAACTTTGAAAGCGTTGACGCGCGTTCATAGCGAGAATAAATACATCAAGTTAATGCATTGTTATCAAATTCAAGCTTTATTCCGATAAATCGATAATAAATCAACGTTTTACTACATCTACTCGTTTTTATAAAACTCTGTATTAGTACAGTAATAATTAAATTCTCCTTTAAAAACTCAATAGGCAATAGACAAGCGAAACGTCGCGCTTATTGTGTCTATTGGCTATTGAGTTTTTAAAGGAGAATTTAATTATTACTGTACTAATACAGAATTTTATAAAAACGAGTAAATGTATTAAAACGTTGATTTATTATCGATTTATCGGAATAAAGCTAGAATTTGATAACAACGCATTAACTTGATGTATTTATTTTCGCTATAAATCTGCGTTAACGCTTTCAAAGTTTATTAACAAATGTTACACTAACAAAATTAAAAAAACGACCATATAAATAAAATCTTTGTAGAGGAAGGTTGTAAGTGAAAAATCAGGAAGTTTCAAAGCCAACCGCGCGCTAAGAGCCACTTTTATATAATTAGAAAATAAAATTTCAACGCGCGCTCGCCTCATACGAGAGCAATGGACGGTTAATATCTATTAGTGAAAGTTACATTAACGAAATTAAGAAAACGACTATAAGAATATAATCTGAAAGGACGTGAACGAAAAGTCGGAAAGTTTCGAACTGTTAAAACCATCTTTATATAATTAGAGGGTAAAATTTCAACTGAGCGTTACAAATAGTTCGGTCGTTCTACGATCATCCATCTCGTCGCGTCGTACGAAGAAGAACGGTATGCGCGTCCGCAGTTAGTCGCGTTTTTTTATTTTTTTTTCGTTCTTCGGATATTCGTGTTCGTGTGAGTGTGCCACCTGGATGGAGCTGAATCGCTACCAAAAGTCGCCGAGGAGCTGGCGCCGGTGGAACAGCTGGAGGATTTGGCCCGGAGGTAGCGGCGGCGGTGCAGCGGGTCCGAGTGAGTAAATTTATATATTATACATACTGCTTGTTACATATCCAGATAACATGCATGTCTAAAAGATGTTGAAAAGATACCTAAAAGACGTCTTATGTAACATTTTGTTATATGAAAAATCTTTTAGATATCTTTTAGACATCTTTTAGACATCTTTTAGACATGCGTGTTATTTGGATATTTACATATTATTTACATATACTTACATATTTACATATTGCTTACATATGCTTATATATTTACATATTGTTTACATATTGTTATATATTTACATATTGCTTACGTATGCAACTTTAACGCTTTGTTTACTTGCGATAATTTTGGCGCAATGTGTGCTTGAAATTTATTTTTACTATCGTTCGACACTTCGACTCCTGTGTTTCGACTGAAATGTTCGAAACTTTGACGGCGATAGTTTGAACGTTCTCTCACCCCTTTCTCAATTTACGGACGTTTTGTATCTCATAAAGAGCGCGAGCGTCCATAGACACTTCGCTCCAAAACTTGGAATGTTCCAATTAATGATACGCCGATTTGAAGCTTATATGTTGAATAGATTGAGAGTACAAAGTCTCGATATTGTTCTCGTGATTGTTTGGAAGATAAACGGTCCAAAAGTTTGCAACTTCAATAGATAACTATTTGCACGTAATATATATACTATATTATACTAGTGGCATGTTGTCAAATAATGATCTGAAAATGATACATTGAAATTTTAATTTTAAAAATTAAATAATTTTAAAAATTAAATAATTTTAAAAATTATTCTTAATGTGTGCCTCTACTTATCCTAAGCTTTAAATTGATGCCATTTATTGGGATATTCAAAGTTTTACAAAATGGCGAAGGAGTGAAAGCTTTGCCACATTTGTTTTTCCGGGAAAGAAACAAAACATAAAAGAACACAGCAGAAACCTTTTACGAGATACAATATACACGAGGAGCATCCCCGAGTCGGAATTTAGAATTCACATTTTTAAATGTTTACATATACATGTATCTACATTCATTCATGTATATGTTTATATGTTTACATACATTTAAAATGTCGCTCGGGCTGCGAGTCCTATCTTCAATCTGTCAACATCTTTTCTCTCTCTCTCTCTCTTCCGTTTAACTTTGTTATCCAAAAATATTAAAATTTATATTCTGTTTCTGGGCAGACAATTGTTACGTTTATCTTTACAATTTTGTTCTTTTATTTATGAAAATAACAAATCTTTAATAACAAATCTTTTCTAAATCTTGTTGAAATTTCAATGCTAAAAAACAAAAATTTTTATCTTATTTACCCATTAATATTGAACCTTCAGTATGGAAAGAACAGCGACAAAAATAGCCATTCTCATTGCAAAGACTAGTTTCTGTAGTATTGATATTTTGAGATTCCCCAATGGTTTTTCAAGTTTGATGGATTTTACAGAATTAACGTAGAAATTTCGACTCGAGTATACGCACATTTTGGATGCTGTAATTAAATTCGATGCTCGATTCGATATCACATTGGCATTCAATTTCCTGCTTGAAAGTAATTTATGGCAGAAACTTACCAGTTTCTCTCGCGCTAGAAAGAGAGATTTTTGTTTTACATTCTGTATATGATAATCTTTTAAGTGGGATTTGCTTCGCATTTCGAATTAATGTCACCATGTGCTGCATTAGCGGTTGGTCTCATTATTTTGAGACTTTTTCGTTTATTAACTTAACGCTAAATGCCGACTGTTATATCTCCAGCAACTGCTCGTTAAAAATTCCATGCGTTGCGTTAAAAACCGAAGTTGCGAGTATCCGTTGTACCGCTCTCATGGTCGAAATAGCGTATATTCTGTTATCTTCAGAGTAAGAATGTGAGCACATTGTTTTCGCAAACAGTCGTTCACCACGATAAATAGCGCAATGATCGTCATTGTAATTATTCCACCAGAATAATTCTTATAATTTACTTTCGGATCTTTCTCGCTTCTTTATTTACGATTAAATTGCATTAAGGTAAAAATTGCCGGACACATACCTAATTTTGAACATTTTATTGTTTTGATCTTTAAATGCGAATATTTAAACTTTTAACATAAAATGTATGTATATTCAATACTTGTATATATATATTTTTTATGTTGAAAGTTTAAATATTTATATTTTCTAAAAATCAAAACAATAAAAATGTCGAGAATTAGGTACATATCTGAGCGTACTTTTACCTTATTATTAGTACTTTTACCTTGCTATACACTCCGCGGCTGTCAACGCAACGTAACGTGGAATGAGCGCGACGTGCTTCTTTTGAAAGGAATCTTCAAGCGAGCGCAAGAATTTCGAATTGCTTGTTCTGGCAAAATCGTTTTCGTGCGAGAATGAAATTTGTCGCCGGTCGGACGGTATTCAGCCGGGATAACGATCGCCCCCCGCGGGCGGGGGTTAAGTTGTCTCGAGTTATGATGGCAATTAAGAGCGTCGCAAGCGGGGTTTACCTTGTAACTAACTTCCCCTGGCCGTTTACCGTTACCTTGGTCGCCGGCTCGCTGACGAGATTGGCGCGTACGATTCGATTAATGTTAGAACACCGTTAACCGAAATGTACCTCCTGCGTGCGGGGAAGTTGCTGCGATCCCACACGGCGCGCAAATCCGTTCGTCCAGACAGGCAGGCACGCGTGCGTTTGAAATACAGTCGGGCGACTATCCGACATCGATTCCTCCGCGTTATCCTTGGGGAGAATTCACATCTTGACAGAAAAGCGAGAAGCAGAAAAGCAGAAGCCAATCAGAACTCATACTGGTGCTCAGATGACAGTCGACAGTTTCTGCCTTTCTACCAGCGCGAGTTCTGATTAGATCTGTTCTTTTAGCTGAACTGTTCTTTTAACTGGTGCACACTGGTGCCATAAATTTGAGTGAGACGAAATATATGTTTGTAAACAAAATATATATTTCTCAAACTCCAACTTATTGCATCAGTGTGCAGTTCAGACAGTTCAGCTAAAAAGAACAGGTTTATAGACTCCTACCTTTCTGCTTGCCGCTTTTCTGCCAAGATGTGAATTTTTTCTTAGAACAAGGTCTCGCCGAAAGCACAACTTTCTAAATTTGCAATCGACAGGCGACAAGTCACCGCGGAAAGAGTGCGACTAACAAGTATACCTACCCAAAGGTTACACTTCGATTTCTTTCTTTTTTTTGGTACAGATGTACAAAAAATATTTAGATCATATTTTTTTTCATTTTAGCTCATTTTGAGTTTCACGGCAGTTTATAAATTTTTAATATTCTCACTTCTATCATCAATAAGTGCAACAAAAATGCATAAGAAATAAAATTCAATACAAGATATAGTTAAATAATTTTAACAAAATCGGCATAGCTGAGACACGAATTATTTTAAATTTCTTTAGCCAATATTCTAATTGAAATATTTTAGATCTATGCTAAATTAATAAAAAATAGTTCAAATCTTGGCCAAACCGAGAGAGAGAGAGAAAGAGAGAGAGAGAGAGAGAGAGAGAGAGAGAGAGAGAGAGAGAAATCCGGCAATTTTAATTAAAATTTCAATAAAATTGTCATAACTGAGATACGAATTATTCTAAATTTTTTAGCCGAAATTTCAACCGAAATATTTCAAATCTATGCTAAATTAGTCAAAAATGGTTCGAATCTCGGCCAAACCAAGAAATCCGGCAATTTTAATTAAAATTTCAATAAAATTGTCATAACTGAGATACGAATTATTCTAAATTTTTTAGCCGAAATTTCAACCGAAATATTTCAAATCTATGCTAAATTAGTCAAAAATGGTTCGAATCTCGGCCAAACCAAGAAATCCGGCAATTTTAATTAAAATTTCAATAAAATTGTCATAACTGAGATACGAATTATTCTAAATTTTTTAGCCGAAATTTCAACCGAAATATTTCAAATCTATGCTAAATTAGTCAAAAATGGTTCGAATCTCGGCCAAACCAAGAAATCCGGCAATTTTAATTAAAATTTCAATAAAATTGTCATAACTGAGATACGAATTATTCTAAATTTTTTAGCCGAAATTTCAACCGAAATATTTCAAATCTATGCTAAATTAGTCAAAAATGGTTCGAATCTCGGCCAAACCAAGAAATCCGGCAATTTTAATTAAAATTTTAACAAAAGCGGCATAGTTGAAACACGAATCATTCTAAATTTCTTTAGCCGAGATTCCAACCAAAATATTTCAAATTTGTGCTAAATTAGTCAAAAATGGTTCGAATCTCGGCCAAACCAAGAAATCCGGCAATTTTAATTAAAATTTTAACAAAAGCGGCATAGTTGAAACACGAATCATTCTAAATTTCTTTAGCCGAGATTCCAACCAAAATATTTCAAATTTGTGCTAAATTAGTCAAAAATGGTACGTAAAATCGCGGCGTCTAGTAGGAATTAACTCGGGCGGGACGTTGCTTAGACAATGTGTGTGCTAATGAAATACATATATCAAAGTGTTAACGCAGTAACATTCGTTCGCCTAGAGATTGAGCTACAGCAACATAAAAGATTGCTTCGAGCGTGCTGCACGCAAATGCGCGATAAAATTTCATCGAAACTGCCGCTGTTACCGGCAATATCCAGCGAGAAATTGCTATCCCGCGGCGGGATATCAGAGGAGCTTATTAGGAGCTTATTAAGAGCTTATTATTGCAATTCGCCGGTCTGTTTCACGCTTGTAATGTTCCGAGCGTCACGGCCGGTTTGTTCGCTCGAGACATTCCGTTTCGTTGAATCTCGACGATGATTAGCTGTTCGGTTCGACTTCTCTGCGACAGTCGCGGAAATTTTCTGCCGTCCGCGCGCCACGTGGACCAAATTTTTGCGCAAATTTTGATGAAGCCGGATATTATGTCCGCGTGTTGCGTGGCGCTGTTTATTTGTGTCCGCAGATGCGGAACTTGTTTCGCACCGGACGACGACAGAACGACTCGTTATGGAGCGCTGTTCGATGCCGTTGCTCACGGAGCAAGAGGAGGGTGGAAGAGGGGGGAGGGAGGTGGAAGGGATCGAAAATAGAACCGTTGATGAGATTTGCCGAGAACTACCGGCGCATTAATGGGCGACAGCCTGTGCTTTTAAACGACGTTAACTCGACATCCTTTCTCGCCATTAGGAATACCAATGGAGGCGTTCGGTCGGATCTCTCGAGGCTCGCTAGGCTCTAATATCTCGGCACAAAACGTCAAACGGAGGTGGGGAATCTGAAATGGCGAAAGGAGAGATGAGAAATAGAAGAGAGTGAGAGAGAGAGAAAGGGAGAGTGAGAGTGAGAATGAGAGCGAGGGCATCTCAAGGGACAAGGGAGGATGCTTGAAGGGAGCCAGACACCGAAAGGTATTTGTTAATCGGCCCGTAGGAATCCTCAATATGAGGGAGAATAATGAACGATTCTTATGGCGTTCGATCCTTGTCTCTTTCGCTCGCTCGCTCTCTCTTTCTCTCTTTCTCTCTCTCTCTCTCTCTCTCTCTCTTTTTCTCTCTCTCGCTATTTCATCTCCCTTTCTCTGTAATAATAAATGACGCTCGATCTCGGATTATCCGCGTGTTATTCGTCGCTCTTCCAGTCTCTTTCAGCCTCCATCGAGCAACGCGATGTCGACTAACAGCGACCAACACCGCGAATAGCGAAGTACGGTACATACGTTCGACGTCAAACTGTCGAACTCGCGATATCAGACTGTCATCGGTATTGTGCCTTTGCTAATTCTGCCTGTCCTACTTTCCGAAAGTACCGCGGATTTCTCCAAACACGTCGCGATCTCCCATCGGAATCGGAATTTCCGTTTTTGTCACGCCGCCACCCAGTCATCCCCCTGGGGAGATCGTCGCGCGACCTGACTTAATCTCCGTCCTTTGATCCCTCAATTTGTAATTGATGAGCGTGGAGGGACGAACCGCCGCGCGATCGAAAGTTTACTCCCGCGTTAACTATTGGAGAGGCGTGATGGACAGCGATTGTGTGGCGCGTTGCGCCACACAAAGTTATAATTATTACATTATTATATTATTAATATATTGTAACGTCACTATATGTCGAATTAACGGTAACGTCTCTAACAAATGAGGACGTCACATCCAGCAATTCCCGCGGTATCGTGTCATAATTCGCGCATACATTGTTTCGCGCGACTTTTCTTTAAATCACAATGAAGGATTTAACGTACCGCGTGCCGCGATTTTCTTTCTGGATAAAAGGGATTCGTGCGGATCGCTGGACTTAAGATACTATTTAAATCTGGATTAGTATTCTAATCTAATAATACCTTATTTTCTCTCCCTCCCTCTCTCTGTCTCTCTCTATCTCTTTTTGTCGAGTAAAACCGACTAAGTAAACCGACGCTCGTCTCCGCAGACGACGTTCTGTACGCGGAGATTCTCCCACGATTAACTGCGGTTTCGCGAAAAGGGCGCTCTTTTACGCCCATATGTTTCTCTTCGCGAGGGAATTGTTTGTCCCAAGGTTACGCGGTAGTCTTCCCGACGTAGAGTGCAATTCTGCGGGATAAAGCGTCGGTATATTCTGTCGGCTTATCACTCTTTTCCTCGTAACGATCATACGTACAGTTTATACGTCGCTCCATGGCCCCGTAATCCCGATATAAATCGCCCGCTGAGGGATGTTAATCCCGCGTGATGCACGAGTTTATTATTCCGGCGAAGTGCGCACGCGGCTACGCCGAGTTCCGTAAATTCTCCATTTTGGCGAGACAAGAGAGGGAGAGAGAGAGAGAGAGAGAGAGAGAGAGAGAGAGAGAGAGAGAGAGAGATATGTCGTATATGTACGTCGCATCTCTACTGTTTCGCAAAAGCTCGTTAAAAGTGCGCCGCTTGACCCCGCGTTATTAATTGCACGAGACCAAAAACAGAAGCGGCACCCTGGGAGAAAAGTGCTATGCTCGACGAGGAAAATGATTCACTTGTGCACGTTCTTTCCATTGTTTTTCGTGTCGCGAAACGCAGACTCATCGTGCCGAAGAGATTCCGGCCGGTCGAGTCCGGGTCGAGTTCGGCTTTCGTCTCTCGTGGTAGTCGCAAACGTCGATTTCAATCGTGGAATTCTCCCCCTCCCCGGGAGAGAATTAAACGTCCCACCGTGCCCGGCGCTCTCTCTCTTGAGCAATGATTAAAGTGCGACGAAAAGAAGCCCTTTGACACCCGATGAACCGAGAATGCATCGTAGATCGAATAATTAGGGTATGCAGCGTGTCGTGAGACCAACACGTGCTCTGGCCCGGTTTACACCTGTATGTGACGTCATCGACATGTACAGAAGGTCTCTTCATGGTTATTTCGGTCAATTCGATTGGAATATTCGGAATTTTCTCGTGTCCAAAATTTTGCGTGTTTTTACCGAACGTGTGACCTCGCGCTCGTTCTCCTCGTCCAAGTTGCCTGTAATTTTTGTTATAGCAACTCGAAGCGCCCCTTCGACTCGCCAGCCGAACGTGTTCGATCTTAGAAAAAAGTGTGTGTGAAAAAGTGTTTATATATAAACATACTTACGTGTGTGTACGTATGTACGTACATATATACACACACACACAGAAATGTATATTCATATACACACACATACTATGTGTCGCGTATAGATAGCATGAAGCCGTTGGTTAGTTTTTTTATATACGCGTATATACATGTAGTTTTTATATTTAGGGACGCATATCGATCTCAGACTTTTTCAGAGTTGGAGTATTTATGGGACGTGCGGCACTTTGGCGAATTTTGTGCAAACAAAAGAAACGCTAGTTTATATTTAAATGTCGCCGAGGAATCGTCGAGATATCGATCTCGCGCGATACTACGTCGGAGTGTCGATATCGCTCGCTCGTGATGGCTGAAATATTATTTTACGACGTACTCTCGACTCGCTTCCCTTATAGAGATTCTCTGTCGATTACGCAAGAGCATTAACTCTAATGTACCCTGATATTTAATTGCAAACGTTCCTGCGCGGGAACACGCGCGAATTTCATTTCGCGCGTTAATCGAGAGAATTTCGGAGATACAATTCGTCAATATGGGTGCGCGCACGCGTTACAACGATATTACACGAAATTGACGTATATGCGTTTTAAAAAAATGTAACATTTGTGCCAAAGGTTTTCTCTTTGAGTAAATTTATCACAGCATCGGTCTGACTCTTGATAAGACTTGGAGAATCCGATATTCTTGGCGTGCACCTATCTAATTTGATACACATTAACGAGAGGCAAAAGGAGAGAAAGAGAGAGAAGTGGGGAGAGAGAGACGTATTCACGTCTTGCGCGCATATCTTTTTCATTCGTAATATTCTAGAATCAGTCCATGTTGACGTATTGCGATCACGGCACTCTCTTCTTTGAATCAACTATCGTAGGTAGCGAACGGCAGGTATCGCTGCCATGCGAGTACCTCTGCGTCTAGGAATAGCCCCATCGTGACCAGGCATATTATTATCTTTGCCATTAAAACATCCCCTTTAGTTAGCATTTCACCTTGCAACGAGGACAAAGTATCAGCGGCATGGCGGGGAGCGCGCGTATCTCCGGCTGAGTCGATCTTACACGTCGCTGCTCGACAAAGTGAACCGACACCGTACACGTATTAATATCTAGGGTCCGTGGCTGTCACCCTCTCTGTATTTCTTCCTATCCTGCTGCTTTTAACGCTCGAAGTCTTCAGTTGCGAGAGAGAGAGAGAGAGAGAGAGGAGGGAGGCAAGGAGGGAGGGAGGGAGGGAGGGAGAAAGAGAGAAAATGAGTCGTGCTCTGAAATCTGCGCGCTCTTGATGAACAACGTTAGCGCGAAACTAAATTATGCTAATACGCGTGGCAGACTCGTAAAAGCGTTTATCGTTATCTCATCTACGAAACTACGTTTTCCGCGCCTTCACAACGACGTGTATTCTATATATTCTACAGGTTGTGTTCCTCCCTACGCCGCACGCATGCACGCGACCTTAATTCTAACGACAGATCCAGCGATCACTTCGGAGTCGATTCCTTCTCGCGCGATTGACGTGTCGGGAGACGGTTATGTATATATACATATGCATACATGTGTTTCCAGTTAGATACACAAGCTCAAGTTAGAAGCTAGAAAGTTTGTGGACAAAAATCGCGCTGGTATTTCAAGAATATAGCGATTGGGAAAGCTTTCCCGGGAGGAGCTTTATGTATGGATACCGAAATACTGAGAGCGCGCGGGAAAGGAGTAGAGGTAGGGGAACATGAGAAACGCCGGAAACTTTGAGCTTGTTATACTATTCATCCCTTTCCTTAAAAGTTAACGCAATTTTCTCTCAATATTATTTTAACCTGAAAGCTTTCCCTCCGCACTTTCTTGGCTGGAAATACTCGCTCGACTCGGTGGTCCTCCCTCCTATCGGAAGAGGGTCGATATACTTCATTATGTTGTTTATTATTTTTATATTATAGATAATTACTCACACATACACACACACACACACGTTATACTCGCCGCTGGTATACTTCGAGCTGGCTCTCGTGTCGTCTGTCTTTAATTCGTTGTTGCATCACGTGAGGAAATCCGCGATTTCCGATTCGGATCTCGGGATTTCGACCAGCAGGACTTTCGCAATGATTCACCGATGACAAAGACGCACGTTCCAAGTTTAATAACTTCGTGCTCCTGGTTTTGCGCCCCGCCAGTCATCACTTTAGTCCTCGGTAACGCGTATTGCCCCCTCCCCACCCCCATTTGTCCGATATTTCCTATTACCCCACTCGACCCCGTTATAACGCCGACTCCCGCATTATTATCGCGCGATCATCAGCGAATAAATCATCCCTCCCGTCAGTGGATCCCTCTATTTAACCTCCACTGCCGTTCATTCGTTCCCCGCACTCTCTCCCTCTCTCTCTCTTTCATCATGACGTAGTTGCAAAAAGGGAATTCCGTCGCGATTCACTTTTTGCTCTCACGGAAAGCACAACCTTCTTCTCTCTCTTCCTTCCTTCGTCTTTTTCTCGCGAGAATCTCCGTGTACGGTCCGCACCCCCATCGACAACGACGACGACAACGACGACGAGAGGACCGGCCGTGCGCTGATCTCCCGAACGGAGAGATTTGCGCGCTACCATGCGCACGCACATCATATTTTCGCGGGATTCGTCGTCGTCGTCGTCGTCGTCGTCGTCGTCGTCGCCGTCGCCGTCGCCGCGGCGTCGTCGTTCACCTCGTCCCGCTCGGCCGGCTCTCTCTCACTGTCAGGACCGTCAGTAGCCCAGCGCCACTCCGTCGAAGTGCACCTACTCCACGACGACGGCTCGTCGTAGTCGGGTCCAGGCCGTTCTCGCCCTCGGGACGGCACCACGCGTCCCGCATCGCATCCGGAGCTGAGAGAAAACGCTTACCATTCGGCGCGAACGCACGTATCTCGCACACGCGTCCGATGCTTCAACCCACCTCGTCACCCTCGCGCCGCTCTCGCCGCTCTTTCTCCGGTGTGGTAGCCGCGCGCGGAGTGTACTCGCTCTCTTCACATTACGCTCTCTCTTCGCTTGCCCCCCTTCCTTTGCCCTCTTCATTCGCCCTTCTTCGTCGTTCCGGCGTGGATGCATCCTCCAGCAGCCCCACGGACGCCTCTCCGTCTCGCTAGTGAAAACCGGTGGCTCTCTCACATCGCTGTGTCGTACCCTCTTTTCGTTTTTCTCTTTTTTTTCTACCCTCTCTCTCCGTCTGCTCTCCTCTCCTTCTCCACCGATCCCTCCGAGATTCGAAATCGAGCCGTAGAAAAATTGAGACACCGATCACGCACGACCGTTCGTTTGAGTCTCATGTGTGCGCGCGGGTCGTAGATTCAACCCTCTCGCGGCACGCGACTCTGCTCCGCGAAACCGGTCACGTTTCCTTTTTTCGCGTCGCGACATTGGGCGAAGTCGTGCCGCTAAACGAGAAACAATTGCTCGGACGGAAAACGAGTATGTTTCCCGACTGATCTTATCCCGCTGAAGCGACGTCCGATTTTCTTCTTGATTCCGATTTCGCTTCAAGACACGTTTCGTTGACGCGTATCGTTATTTTCCTCCGTTTCGCGTCTCCTCGACAGTGTGGAGAATTTCGGGGGATTTCTGTTCGGCCGCTTTAGTTACGAGGGCTTACCGGGAAATACAAAAACGCTCACGATGTTTCCGTTTCACGCGATATTCCGCGTTACTTTGCACATAGCGGGCGCCTCGCGGATTTTACGGCTTCCGTCTCGCTCTCTCGCTCTCACTCGCGCTCTCTCTGCTGCCCTTTTTCCTTTAAAGCGTTTTCGAGATCGCGCGTTTTCAGCGCTGGGTTGGTTGTGACGATAGATTTGTCTGTAAGAGGATCGCATGCGAGAGCTGTGTATCAGATGTAACCTAAGAGCCCACATGTCGTTTCCCTCGCATTCCTTTCACGTCACTTTTAATCCAAGTTCCGCCTTTAATCCATTAGGAATCAGTGTGTGTGTATATATATGTGTGCGTGTATTACAACCTTCTATTTCACGATTTATCTGAATTCTCTTCTAGAAATTCCAGTTTTGCATGTGTTTCGTTCAATCCTAAATTCCGATTGATTTTTCTCTCGTTTCATCGATTTCGCGACAGTTACTTCAACATAACTTTCTCTATCGATCTTTGGCAAAATTCGCAGAGAATCTGCTGCGATTAGAATGATACTTTTGAAAAGATGATAGAGACATTTTGTGAAGAATTCTGTCACAGTTAGAGAGACCGGACCGGAAATCATACATATATTTCCTCTCCTCCTGACTCGCCTTATAACTTTTCCGAAAACGCCAGACGCACGTTTCCAATTCCAAGTCTCCTTCACTTCCACGGCAAGAAGACCGTTCCCTCGGGCAGCTCCTAATTTGGTCCGCCTTACAGTCTCCCCTCGGCTTCCCGTTAATGATCCGCAACTGTTTCCCAACTCCTACACCAGGCGTTCAGAAATGCCGATCGAACGGCAGTTCCTCACCGCAAATTAGTAATTCGCCGAGCCGTGACATAAATTAAGAGCGTCTGCGTTCGAATGCAACTTCCGGGGCCGCATCTACGGCGACCTTTTTGCCACTTAAGTCTATCCGGCAATTTCAACTGACATCGAAACGCGCGGTCGAAATTTACCGAAAGACATGACCTTTGATTACCCTTAGACGATAAATTTGTTTCGAGCCAGAAGGGAAAAGAAATGAGGGGAAAGTCCGCATTGTCAGAAATATTTTTTTGAACGACACTCGAACCCCTTGTCCACAACTTTGCTTTAATTCTTAAGCCATAAGAAATTGACTAACCACAGTTGATTATTTTTAAAATAATATACTGTGGTTGGTCAATTTATTACGACTTAAAGATTAAAGCAAAGTTGTGGATAAGGGATTAGTGTCCACTTTCTTCCTTGATTTCCGTGATTGCTCAATACAAGCGAGTGCGCAGGTAGTCAAGGCAATTATTAACAATTTTCCGCATCTAAGTGTGAATGAGAGGCCAGGTTGACGCGTAAAAAGTGGCAAACGCTGTTTTCGCCGTGAAAAAAAGCGTGCGGAAAGAGCTTCACGCAGATGCCAAATTCGTCCGCGTAATCGCGGTCTGGTCACTGCGCGCGCGCACGTCACGATTGGATCGTAATTGGACGTGACGCGATGGGCTCAGCGATGGTTTTTTTCCGAATTTGCCGCGACTCACGTTGCGCCGTTTAATTTGTGATCTATCGAACGCGGCGGGGACAGAGACGTGACGGACGCGCGCGCGCGCGCGCGCGTACGTCGGCCCGGAATTTTGCGGCCGATGGTACCATCGATTTCGGATTTAAATAGTTGCAGAGCGAACGGCGTACCACACTCCGGAGTGAATCGTCCTGCGGTAACGCGCGCGTTACCCTCTTACTACCGGCAACTCCCGGCGTCGGTGATTAGTTTACGCGACAGATGCGCACACCCTACGAAAAGTCGTTAGAGTCGATACACTCGCGTCCCAAGATCGCTCGTAGCTGGAAAGTTTCATGATGCAGTGAGCCGGAGGGACGGTGGTGCGCTCGCTCTCATCCCGCGAAGGAAATGGACAAGGACAGGCATGTGCAAGGTAAGATAGGCTATTTCGGACACGCCGTTCTTATTTCCAAATACTACCGATGACCTCTCTCGAGCCGTCACGTACCGCGGTTAATAATGATGGATTTTCTTTTCTTTTTCTTCTCTCTCTCTCTCTCTCTCTCTCTTTGAATAGGTTGAATATTGTAAGTTTAGGAGATGAAAATGATTTTCGCTAAACAAGTGTGTTTATTTATGGTTCTTGTTTGTTTCTTTCTTTGGTGTACCTTGGTCTTAATTCTCTCTGCACATCATTTTTACATGCCAATTATCCTGCAAATTATAAACTATTTCTCTAATAATTTATATTATTTTTATTTTAATATTACATTTCTATAATCTATGCGCTTGAAGGGATAATGTCCCAGGACGCACAATAAATAAAGCTCTCTCTCTCTTACTTATTTCTTATGACATTAATCTGAAAGGGATTATCATAATTACTATCTACAACTCCATCTGCACTTTTATTTATTTTATTTCATATCATTATCTTATCATGCTCACAAACTGCATTGCCATTTTAATCATCGACAATTACACCATTAATTCATCATTAACTTTTTATCAACTGTTTCCACTGTTTTCAATTGGTTAATTACGTGTATTATCTGCTGCACTTAAAGGCACTTTGTTCCGGAGTGCTTAATAAAAAATGCTTCTTCTCTCTCCCGGGGGGGGGGGGG
>NW_022639615.1:442919-444539 GCF_010583005.1 Odontomachus brunneus | reverse complement strand
GGGGGGGGGGGGGGGAGTGCTTAATAAAAAATGCTTCTTCTCTCTCTTTCTTTCTCTTTTTCTCTCTCTCTCTCTGCTCCTTCCTCTGGTGTTTCGTGTTCCCTGAAATTTAAACGCAACATGGATGTACTTTTTCCCAAAGGAGATTATTCCGCTTCGACGAGCACTTCTCGCTCCTCGTCGTGACGGCACAACGCGAGAGATATCATTGTTTTTATTTCATGGAAAATCATATAGGTAGTGTAACGTGCTCAATCTGGTCCTCAATTTTTATTAATGTATACCCCAGTCTGGAAATTTTCTCCACGTGGATGAGAAACTCGAGGAACCTTTTGTTTCAGAATTATACCGTGAATTACTATTAGTTGCGCCGTAATAAGTTGCCGGAATTATACTGTAATTTCGAATTAAAAATCTTGCATATATATATACACACATACACACTCTCTCGCCGGTGCTCGAAATTACTCCCGCGCGCAAAGATTTAAACGAGGCGCAGCCATGACGTCGTTCTTGTACGGAAAATAGAATGTTTTGCGACATATTCGCAAGTATTTTGAGTAAGGAACGCGAGCGGGAGCGCGCTCAGCAATACTCAAATAACATATAACATTCCTATTGTTGCCGCTTGCGCGGATTTTAGACTTGCAAATGAGACTGGCGGAAGCACGGCCGTGAGAAAGCTATTGGGTGGCCCGCGCTTTTCGGGTCGTTCGATCTGCTGCCTGGCACTAATGGCGAACTAACGTCGCGACCGCCGCCGTGGAAGCCGTCGACGAGAGACCCGTTTCCGGAATTAGCCCGTGCTCATGATTTTGCATGTGCGAATCGAATCATTACACACACGTGCGCTCTCGGAGATACGCGCGGCCGGACGAAGATCGCTCCGCGGTCGCCCAGAGGGGAATTTCGCAATTCCGCGGAGACGGCTGCAGTATTTTGATCGATGCCGCGTCGGGCAAAATACTCCCGAGAAGGCCCGAAGTGCCGGATTGTGCGAAGCCGCAATGACGGCTGACATTTTCTATCGGTAACGCTTTCCCCCTGCGAAGGGGATGGCAACTTTTATTGGGATTATATCGCAGTTTCCTTTTTTGTCAAACTAGATCGATTGTCTCTCTCGCGTTCTGACCGTTTTGCTCGCTCAGCTGGAGACGCTCTCTTGGCCGCTATTTTTTTTAGATCGGTGCATTTGGCCGAATCTCCCGTGCTCGCCGTGCAGATTAATGCGCGATCAAACGCGCGCAGCCGACGAGGCAATCCGCTCGTGCCGTTCGCATTGATAATTGTGTGGATGCGATATATACGCCGTGAAATATGTATTGTACTTTCAGCACCTGTGTATATACACGAACAGCGGGATACATTACTTTGATCCTCTCGCAGACGAGCGCGTTTGATCATAAACTCGGAAATGGAAGTAGTGGATGTGACAGAAAATCGGTTATGATAAATCGAGTCGTTGTCCATTATTCATACTCGAATCGGATAGTTGCCGCAATTCCGCTAAAGGAACCGCCTTATCTCCGCGAGTTGCGATGATAAAGAGCATGGAAATACATTTCCTTCTGTTTGCGAACCGCAGTAATACGTATTCGTAGTTTATGCAATCGGAGAGAT
>NW_022639615.1:399400-442909 GCF_010583005.1 Odontomachus brunneus | reverse complement strand
GATAAAAGCGTTAGCGAGCGGAAGATAAAACTTTCGGACCAATGAGTTCTTACCGCGGCCGTGGGCGCAAAGAGAGAGAGAGAGAGAGAGAGAGAGAGAGAGAGAGAGAGAGAGAGAGAGAAAGGGATGCGCCCTGAAGCTCGATTCAATACTGTGCCGATTCACGTAAGTCGTTTATTTTGACGGTGATGCAAGGGCAAGCGCGGGAAACGCTGCTAAAGTGGATACACGTCGTATTAGTTCGCGTCCGCGCGAGCTTTACCTCCGGCATTATTCGCGCGATACACTGCCAATTCGTGCGATAAATCCGCACTCTGGACCTTGAGTTATCTCCCAAGGCGATCCCTCAAGTGGAGTGAAAGCAGATTAACATGGAGAAATGGTTTTGTCATTTTGAGTTAGGGGTTAAGGGCTTCGACTCGCTCGGCGGAAAGCTCTTGACATTTCAGTCCAACTCCACATTTCCGATCCAAATGTACGTCGGTGAGATTTATTCGGAAAGGTCTCCCTCGCTCTCAGGACTCGGACTGTCAATAGTTGCAAGTTGCGCAGGTGCGCGATATCGCGATTCTAGCGTGGCTTGCGAAAAATTTTGCATGCGGTAGAACGCTGTCGGGCGGCTTTCACGGCGGGAGGGATAGAGCAAGCTTTTCAGCTTAACGTCGCGCCGGAGTAATAAGTAAACACGGTGCACGCTAATGGCGCTCGTGATCGCTCCCTGTAATTCGTTTCGCGGGAGCAAAGGCGGCTGCAGTGGGACTTCGATAATTGCGGCAGGGCGCCGTCGAGATGTTACGCCGAGAGTTATTGAGGTTGCTCCAATTAACCATAGTCTTGGCGCACAATGCATTGACTTTCCCAGCAAACCCTCTATGTCGCTAAGTTCTAACAACGTCGAATTAACACGCGTCTCTCACGACTATTCGTGAGCTACATATGCGCGGGTGAACGTGAAATGGACTAAAACTAAAACTTTGTACAGGTTGCGTCTGATGTATAAGTACGCTTTATCTGTATTAATTTAACAATATTAACTGAAACACAGCGGAATAAGGACGTGAACGATGCGGGAACAATTATTTTTTGACGCATTGCGCAACGTGTGCATATAATGCTTAGACTGAAATTGGCTGAAAAGAAGTCAAAAGTTGAATGCAGCATGCTTTGTATCACCATTCTGTCTTTATCTGGCATTGCAGAGTGGAGATTTTAGTTCTTTTCCACTGACTATATCTTTGCCGCGAAATGGAACATTCTTATACTTGCCAAATGCACTATACGTACTTTTCTCTTGCAATTCCCCCTCATTCTTTTTTATTCCCTTTACTGTTCTATTTCCTTAATCAACGAACGATTTTTCATGCCACCACGCGTTGTTAGAGAAAGACAGGTTGATGCAGATTTCTCTTTCTATTTTCTGACGCGTTTTGACTATAGGAGTCGTACGGATCGCGTAGTTTTAATATTATACATCTATATACAGTCAGTTGCAAAACGAATTAGACATAATGAAATTGGGAGCTTGCCAGATTGTCAAAACTGAGAGTCATTACTGTATGTGTGATAGACTTATCCAATAATTATATTATTATAATTAATATTATTAATTATTGTTAGTATTACTTAGTATTCTTAACTATATTATTATTATTATTATTACTATTACAGCGTCGGTGGTAACCTTCAATTTTGACAGTTGGTTGAGCTCCGAACTTCATTATGTCTAAAGCGTTTTGCAACCCACTGAACGTGTCGTTGAGAAACCACAATTTAGTCATTCCTGATAAGATCTTGCGCCAACAGAGTTCGTCTCACAATATCGCGTTCGCTTATCTTCTTTTAATATCTCGAAATTTCACGTGGCTATTTGCAAAATATCAAGAGTCCTTAAGTTGATGTGCTCTACCCTCACACGTGATTATGACTTGCGTCAAACACCCTGTATATCGCGATTGTACATTAGCTTTAATACAGATATCGGATACGCGGTGCTGTCCGACGATGAAATATCGTGTAACTGAAACTTTATTTCCGCCAAATCGAAACGATATAAAACGCCGAGATGCCGCACTGAGATATTGTCGAGAATACTCGAATTAATGGCAGTTGATTTAACATATAAAGCGTCAGTTTCTGAGAAAGAGAGCGTCCTTAATATCACTTTGCGTTAACTAAATGAAACTAACGTGTTTACGGGAACTACGTTGTAACTAAAGTCACTACACCTTCTCCTGACGAAATTTCGCATAATCAAGAAGTAATCAGTTTCATTTTCAGGCAGATCTTGGGACGCACACGAGACAAATTATGATTCATATATAAAATTACGTTATTGTGTTACGATAATGGTGTTTTCGACAAGCTTGGCATTCGGTAGATTTTAAAATTGTTACACTTTGCATCCTAATCTATTCAGTCCGTATAATACGAAAGAACCCACATGTTTCCAAATGTGATTATGGATTATTCAAATGCATCGCGTTAACATAATTATCATCATGTAAATGGCATTGGTGCAGCCTGCAAATGCGCAGTACTCGTATATACATTTGCATATATTACATTTAAAATAATGGATACGCTAATAAGAACTTTAATGTAGCGTTTATAGTAGCTTATAGCTTAATAAGGCTTAAAGCTTAAGGGACGCGCGTAAGACTTGTAAAAGTCTCTTTTAAGTCTGTTCTTATCGCAAAAATTACAAGTCTTGTATGATAAGATACAATTGACATTTGACTGTGTTCTTTGAATTAATTTATTCGAAAATATAGGGTGTTTAACGTAACAGTTCGCATTTTTTAGACACTTCCGACGGTTTAAGAAAAGGGTTGCAAGATGAATTTTCAACTGTTTTATGCAAGCTACAACTTGCAATAATAAAAGGTAAAAAAAAATTGTCTTCATAAAGAAATCAAAATTATCTTGAATTTTTTAAATGGCACCATGTACTTTTTTTATATAATATTGTAGAAGACTTTAAAATGAATTCAATACATTATCATAAATGTCGTTTTTATTAAAAATAGTAAAACAATAGAAAAATTCTAACTTTTAGAAACAAATGTTCAAATTGCTTACCTGCTTTTGCAATATAAAATTCAGTTCTTTTTAACAAATTATCGAATAAAATCTATTCTAACGATATCATACAGATGTGTATAACAGCTATTATGGTATTAGGATCTAAATTCGTACATGCTATAATTATCTTTTTTTGAGAAGATCTTGAACATTTATTAATTTCATACACAAAAGCTTTTAGATATAACGTCTTTACGTCCCTTTTTTACTTTTTATTTTTATTTCTTATTACACTTATTGTACTTTTATCTACTTAACGTCTAAATAATATTTGGACTTTATAAATGCTATCTTATCGATATCTTACCCTCTTCGCGACAAACTAAAAGTGTTGAAGTTTTTAGGTATGTATACGCGATATTTCACGCCAAAAAATTTCACTATTCTAAGATAATTATCACATTTATCATACGATTTGGAGAAAAAATTAGACTATCCTGAAAGCAATATTGCCATAGTTTTTTAAATAGTAACGTCTTACTCTTCATTTTACTCACTTTTTGTCATAAATATATTGTACACCCCCGCGTTTCGCTCGGCGAACGCATCTCCCATTTTGTAAGAATTTTTCTCAATAGTAAAGATATAATAGATATAATTTTTCTCAGTAATAAAGATATAATAGAAAGAATAAAGATTCTCAATAAAGATAATCCGACTGATTTCCTAATCTGTATGATATCGTTAGAATAGATTCTATTCGATAATGGATAGAAAGAAAACTTATAATTACAAAGAAAAAGTGTTATCTAAAGTATTAACTCGTTACAACTCGACACAATAGGTCTGTTCTTTTTTAAAGAACTTTCTAAACCGGTGTATACTGACGCAGTAAATTAGAGTGAGACAAGTATGTTTTGTTTCACTCTAACTTATTACACCGGTCTACACCTGTTCAAGAAGTTCGTCGAAACAGAACAGATCTATTGACTCACCCTCTCATCGTTATATTGTACTATGCCTAATCAAAAATGACTGAGGCGCGACTGCCTCTTAGCGACATTAGTTATCGACCAATAACTGAAAACGGAGTAACGATACGAGTAGTAGTTCGTGGATAACACATTTTCTTAACGCATCGCGAGTATGCCACGCACATATTAAGAAACAATTGCGTTTTTAGCCATTTTCGATGAAATCTCGCACTTACAGAACTCCACAACATCACGCGCTCTTTAGTTCGTCAACTTTTTCTCATTAATATCTCGAAATTTTACGTAGTTAGTCTGAGAAATGGTAGAGAAATTTTTAAAAATATTCAGAAAACAACTGGCCGTCTCCCTTCCCTTTAATGTTTTTTTTTAAATATTTGTAATAAATTATTTTGCAGTTAGAGCAAATAAAACTGAAAGTTTATGAGAATTACATAGTTACTATACAATTGACGTAACCATTCAGTTTTAGTTGTAATAACTACAAAATAGTTTATTAAGTTGTATGTATTAATTCTATATATAAGACTCGCGCGCGTCTAGTTGTCAGCGAGTATAATAAATCTCATAAGATATATTTCTAATTTTCCACAATTCAAGAACACTCGATGTGTTCTCAACGCGTTGACACATTTTATCATTATATTATATTATATTATATTATAATATTATATTATATTATATCAGAGGAGATTTCCTCTGATAAGTTTTTTTAATGCTTGTAGCGAAAGTAGCCGAAAGTAGCGAAAACCGAAAGTAGTACTCAAAATAATTGACAAGAAAACTTTTTTCTCTTTCCATACATAGCAATAAAAACGAAAAGAGAAAATAATATTTTTCTTTTCGTTTTTACTGCTATGTATCACATGCGGAAAAATATATATCCTTTAGCTCTATCGATACTTTGTTCGCACGTCACGTTTAAACGATATGCTCCGTGTAGCTTACCAAAAATCAATAATGTTGTTGAAGTTGTGCACGCCGACCACCTAGTGGGCGCCAGCACTCCTTTGAAATTTTCTTTGCTGCAAAAGCGTCTGACACAACTGCGGCTTATGTCGGTAAATTACCCACCGTCGTAATCGCGATCAAGTTCCGTTTTATTTTATCGTATTTGCTTGACGACAAGAAAGCGGGAGCCACGGTTTAAATATTAATCGATCATAAGACGAATGATGTAGCTCACAATGAAATTCACTCGTGATTATCTCTTATTTTCGTCGTAAAATTTCCCCTTTTCATCCACCTTGGCTTGGCTATCAGCTTTTTGCGAGAAGTTTGCCATTCTTTCGCGCGATTTTCCTCCCTTTTTTGCCAAATTTGCTCTACATTCCACTTCTTATCTGCTTCTTATCCTCCCACGTTTTGCAACGCCGTTAATATAAGCGACTTTCTTGATGAGTTTCCCGCAGAGAACGCGCTAATCTTCCGCGATTTGCTTAACTCGCCGACGAACGGCACTCCACGAATTTGCACTATTAGGTGAGCAAAAAGCACCTAGAGAGAATAGTAGGAGAAATATTTTAATAAAGCTCTTGCAACCGCCGACCCGGTCTCGGCCGAGCGATAAACTTCCGAAGAATTCGCGTCGGCGCTGAATTCGACCTGACTGCGGACCTTGACGAGGTCGGAATGATCGCATTCTTGGGACGACACTTGCACCATTCATCTAACACACGACCTCGTAATGCCAAACTATTTGCGAATGACTATTGTAGTATCTCGGTATGCAAAGAAAGCAAGGTGAGATCAAGCGCTGGCGAAAGATACGCGGTTAAAATTCGAGCGTGACAAATAGTAGTCTCGCAATTGCAAGAATTGCGTAACACAGATCGCCATAAAAGTACAAGTTATACGCTAAAATACCACTCGGCGTGCTTTCAACGTTGACACATTTAATAGGGGGGATTTTCTCCAGTAAACAGTAAGTTCCTTTAATGCTTGTAAATAACATGGCATATACATGACACTCGAGATGCTCTCCCCTTCGAGATCCTCTTCAATTATCGAACTGGAGATTAGGCTCTTGTGCTCGTTGTTACCGTTCTTATTACATCTCGGACCCGAGCTGTTGTGTGCCGTGCCGTTAAGAGGATCCTAGAATCAAAATCTTTACCGACAGAATATCAAATTTTTTGCAAAGTTTACGTTGTATTGGTTGCACAGAATTGCAAATGCTCTTAAGCGATAAAAATACGTGTGAGAATGAATTGGAGCATCGTTGAATGTATGACAAAAATGATAAAAAATTTCAGAGTTATCATTTCAAGTGTAAATTAGCTTGTCAGACGCTGTCAGTTAAAGTCAATATTCTGCTGAAAGCAAAGATCTATAGCTTGCATATATTGAACGCGAGTTTTGCTCCGCTCAGAGAAATTTTGAAGAATATTACTATGTACCTTTGCATTTGAATTCAGAAGCTTAAAAATATCGGAAAAGTTTGCAGAAAGATTTCTACATATGCATGGTTAGGTTAGGTTTTCCGCTGAATATGGTAAAACAAAGCAACACATTTACGTAAATTCTACCGGGTGTCCCAGAACAACTTTCGAAACTCTCATCGAGGCATAGTACGGATCATTCACAAATCTTCTTTAATTAATATCTCGATAATTATCGCGAATATCGCAAAATGGCACAGGACTTTCAGGTTCATCTTAATCCGTGCTGTGTCTCCACGAGAATTTCAAAAGTTGTCTTAGGACACTCTGTATATGTACGAGAAATACGAAAAGTATAGCGTGATTGTGTTAGTGACAATCGTCTTTATTCTATCGACATTTTTCGAGTTCGACAGCGACTCCAGCATCTCTTTAACAAGCTAGCTTCTTAGACACACTACGCCCACTCTCGTGGAGGTTGCGTACGTACCGTATCGCGAGAACGTTCCGCATTGCCCGTCCTTTAGAGCACCCACGCGAAATCGCGGATACGGGTCGTCCTGCTCCACCTACACATATGCGATACCCGCATCGAACGAGTCGCGCGCGCGTTGTCCCGTAAACTGTCCCGCTGCAGCACGCGCGACGATCGAAGACGCGTTCGGTAATTTCAGCAAAAATCTATACGAACGCGTATAAATCAGGACCGCGCCGTTATTTTCGCCCGGCGAGATACAATCGGATATTTTGCGGGCGATATATATACACGTATAACTCTGACGCTGTAGCTCGTGTATCCTTGATCTTCCAAGGATATCTTGAAGACATAATCTCTCTAGATACCTCTATATATGTGTTGTTTACTGCAGCCCTGCCAAGTACACGTTGCCGGCTCGAGATAGTTCGCCAAAATTTCGACCGCGCGGAACAATGCGAAATCGGCGGCCGAGCGAATTCAGCACTATATATTGCATTCTCACAATTACCATAATGTATTCGGGAGAAATTGCGAGACGATATATCTTCCCGCGAGACTCGTCGGAGTGACGGAAAATTTCGCGGGAGAATTTAACGCGCAAAGTGAGTGAGTGACGTAAATCGAGTAAAGTGAAAGTACCAATGCTTGAACACTATAATAACACTAGTAATTCTTGCTAACTCTGAATATTCTTATTGTTTTGGCCTTTAAATACGAATATATATAAACTTTCAATATAGAATACACATATACATATATATATACCCTGAATAAAAAAATTTTGATGTTTGGCACTATACATAATCACACAAAAAAATAATTACTACAAATTAAATAATTACTAAAAATACAGTAAAAATAGGAAAACTATTTTTTTATTTAATTCTACTAGTGTTAGTGAAAATAACATTATACGCATGTTATTACAAAAAATATGATTGGGGTAAAAAAATAATTAATTAAAATTAATAATTTTTATTAATTATAATTTTAATTAAATTAGCTATTTTTTTCTCTTTTGGTGCACACATGTTGAATATGTATATATATTCTACGTTGAAAATTCAAATATAATATTTAGGGACCAAAATAATACGAATATTCACACGGAAAAAAGATATGGTACGCATAACCAGAAATATTGAAAGATTTGAGCCTTTGAACAGAATTGTGAGCAGCATAGTTACATTACGCTAGTTATCTTTGCATAATATATACGATTGATATGACTCAGTTACGTCTTTGGTACATAAATTACGTCAATGTAGTTACACATGATCTGGTGGCAACTAGAGATCAGTTGGGATGACATTTACCATGGATACGTTCTGGAGCAAACAGATATCATCACTATAACTCAGCAATTCCTCTGTAATTATAGCGATCACACGATTAGTTGTTCCATATATCACTATTAATCTAGTACACTGAGAGAAAAATATCTAGAAATTAGTAAATACTTATTTGGTGAATACTAACAGCATATTTACTTTAACTTTAAATATATGAAATATATTTTAAGTAAGAAAATACTTATTTTTCTTTAAAATCTTAAGGAAATCTTAGTTTTTCATGAAAGCAATTATCTATTCTATTTAAACAAAAGAATTTAGATTTACGAAAATATGCTGTTAGTAACTATCAAATAAATATTTACTAACTCTTTTACCTATTTTTTCTCTCAGTGTAATCAGATGTACGTTTGGGCCAACCATATTGTTTCTTTTTCGGAGTTATCAGTGTTATTAGTGTTATTAGTGTCCAGGTATTGGCACTTTTAATGTATATACGTAAAATAAAGAATGAAAAGTTGCTCGCTCTTAGCGTTATCGTCATTCCCAACTTCTGTTAGACGTCGGCACTAAGACCACCACTCCGGCCGTTATTGCCACGACTTCCGAGAGGAAAATTAATATGCAAACAATACAAACTTAATGGATTGCATTCGCAGCGTTCGCAGGGGGAAGTCGAGGAGCGGTTTGCCGCGGGATTTTCAGAGTTTGCGGAAGAGGCAGTGCGCAATTTTGATCGATGAATACGCGAGTAGTCGGGGAGAAAACGCGATAGATATTGATTCTACGCGACATTCCGCTTTTTGAGTTCAATATTTGCGAGTTCACGATGTCGGTGTCGCGCTCGTCCGCCGAGGCGTCTCCCTCTCTCTCTCTCTCTCTCTCTCTCTCGCATACGATCTTTGCCTCTCCCCCTTCTTTCTTCTCTTTTTCACTGCGCCGATAAATTTCGCGAGCTGAAGGCAGCCTTCAGGTAATCCCATTTCGATGCCTCCTGGGGCTATTTTACTTGGATTTAAGTAAACATCCAACACGTAACGCAAGTGTACTTCCGTGTGTGTACAGTCGACGTGTATTAGCAACAAAATACAGATGACAGTGTAGCCGTGGAGTACATTCGTTGCGAAGTCCGAATTTTCGTCGAGCTTCTCGCGCGCGAGCTACTCCGCGAAGCCGAGAGCTCGTAAATCGCGATTTTACACCGACTTGAATTTTGCAAAAATACGACCCGCGCGACGCACCACTCACGAATCCCTCGATTCAAAGACGTTCGTATCTTTCCCTCGCATTTATCCGTCTTGCGAGGTCGCCGTATAGTGATGCGTTTCTGTTTTGCAAATTTACGATCACTGTCGTCAGTACGTTCCCGGCGAACGAGACAGCTGGGATAGTATGTGTGTGTGTGTGTGTGTGTGCATGTTATGCATATCGTCGTCTTTATAGCGCAATCACGAATGCGCACGACTTTACGGTAGACAGAATCCGACGCATAATGCATCGTTGGATGTAGGAAACGGAAGTAGCGCGATGTAGATTATGCGGGACTACGAATGACGCTGACATCGATCGTCTAGAAGGATTCCTTGATTCTTTAACCAGGCTAATGGAACGAATCTGTCCATTTTGAAAGCGGTACAAGCTCAGAATTTTTTAGAAAAATAAGAAGCTTAGAGAGCGAATACACATTTTGGCAGAGAAGCCGGAAACAGAAAGACGTCGATCAGAATTCGCACTGATGGTCAGATGATAGTCGACAATTTCTGTTTGTCCACCAGCGCGAGTTTGTTTTTTCCTTTGTTTTCAGCTTTTCTGCCAAGATGTGAATTCGCCCTTATGTCGCAAATACACACATAAATCCGTCACATTCAAAATTAACGGACAACGTGGAGCAGCATGTTTGTGTAAAATCGTACTCGTTGAAAATAATATTTACTTTAAGATTTTTTTTCATAGGAATTATTCCTCCGAATAATTTCTGCTGTCGGGCTCGCATATGTCGTTCTCAACAGTGGCGAATCTCACATACATTTTACATGACCGTGCAATAATTTCCGCATTAATATCATACTCCGTTCGCTTTAGTGGAAGTAACGGCGTGGGGAGAAGAAGCGATGATTTAATTTCTCGTGCCATGCGCGAGACCGCTTTTTCGTTAATATCCATTTTTAGCGTTATGCATCGCATTTGCCCGGCGTCGCTTTTATTTCGTACGTCACATGCAGCCGCTAATATTAAGGTCGCGCGGATGGACGGACGGACGGAGGCGTAAGCGTATTTCTACGCCAGAATTATTGCCGCGTGGTCGAATTCGCTTCGGGGAAATAAAGATGACGGGATTGCTGTTCTTTTCATTATCTAGCAGCCGAGAGGTTGGCAGGCAGGAAAAATGTTGGCCGGACCAGGGTCGCTAAGATACGCGGAGGTCCGACGTTTATCGTCGCTTTTCGATCGCGAGCGGGATGTACACACGACGTCATGGATGCCCGAACATTCTTTAGGTCGAGAGTTACAGGATTATCGGCTTTATGAATAAGATTGAAATCGTTATAATTAACATCATTACAATTCTATCAGAGTTACTTTTATACGATTTTCAATCCCAATCATGTATCATGTAAGGCTTAAAATGTGTAAAGCTCAAAATTATGTATAAAGCTCATAATCTTCTAAGTTCCATTCTAGAACGTTTTTTTTTTGAGGAAATTTTACTCGATACTTTAGTAGTATATATAACGTGAATTCTACACGGAAGAAAAGGTTGAATTAACCAAATATCTAGTCAAATATGAACGATTTAGAAATTCCGAGTGAAGTAACCCGAATTCTGTTTAAGTTAACAAGATTTTTAAATTAACAAGATGATTAATCAAATGTCTGGTAAATAACCAAAAATCTTGTTAACTTAAACAGAATTCAGGTTATTTTAATCGGAATTTCTGGGTCGTTCATATTCGACCAGATATTTGATTTCATTCCAGATATTTCATTCAACCAAACTTTTTTCCGTGTACTATAGATATTATTTATAAAATTTTATTATATTATAAAATTTTTCTCAAAAAGGACGTTTTGGAACGTAACCCTAGTAAATATTCGAGTGTCCATGACGCCGTGTGTACCGCACAAAGTTAGGCCGAGAAGGAGAGGGAGAGAGTAGCCCGAATCCGCAGGGAGAGCCAATAAGTCCGTCCATCATCATTTTTATATCAGTTACCGTGCGCGATGCAAAGCGTCCAGTCACGGCCACGGAACTGCTTTATGGTCGATCGTGCAGGAGCATTACATTTTTTATGCCGTATCGCGTGTATATCGCGTGCGTGTAATGAGAGCAAGTCGCGAGAACCGCGAACCTACCGTCTTCTATATCCCTAACGCGATTTATAGTCCACCCACCCACAAGTGTCGCGCGCTCCGATTTCCCGAGATGCAAATGCAGGAAACGGCATTTTGTTGCATGTGCAACGCGCCCAGCTCGCCGCGTGAGGGTACACGCGCACGCATACACACACACACACACACATACACACATACATACATAATGTCATTGTACTAGTCGCGACTATGCCGTACATTATCTCGTCGTCAATCGCGTTTTAACAGTAGAATATCTCCGAATTGATTCCGAGCTCGTTGTAATTATCTTCGCGTTTATTCCCGAATAAATGACGTATGTGTGATTGAGACGGGTGTTGTTGTGCATTTGAACTCTTGTGTGTGTCTTCGCGATAGCCTAGACTGTCATTCGCGATTTTTCACACCGTTATTTACAACAGACAGTTAACGTCGCGAACAGGCTTACCCGCTAACGTCCACTTAATAGTCGTTATCCACGCCACGGTGAGGACGTGTGCTATCGGCTCAGCATCCGTCATGTCCCATTAATTAGGTACGCGACGGATCATCTTCCTCTCTCTCTCTCTCTCTCTCTCTCTCTCTCTCTCTCTCTCTCTCTCTAATTACTCGACACCTGCAACGATACACATGTATGCAACGTATCGCTCAAACGTACGAGCGCAAAGTGCACGATGCACTAATTCAGTGATTCGCGCTCTCTATCATGGGAGAGAAATCCATTCTTAAAGCGAGAAACGCGCGCGGATAAGTGCTTCGTGGATTCGCTTGTATGTCTTGGCAATTGAAATGATGGCGTCCCAGAAGGGCCAAACATCTGTAAGAGTAGGAGGAAAGGCAGGCGAAGAGAGTAACGCAGACTCTTAAGCAGAAATGTGACGGAGTTTCGACATATTCCCAGCTAAACCTTCCTGCGCGGTTTACCCTCGCACACAAAAATCTCGGTTTCTCTGGTGGAAAGATAAAAGATAGGCTCCAGGCAGCTCCACACACAGGCTGAGGGAAATATCTCACGACCTCCGACATCGCCGAGCGTTTCCTCGATGATACCGCGCGCGAGTCCAAACATTATCCTCCTCCCTCGACGTCATCGCTGTGTGACGCTGTTTCAGGCCTCGTTCGACACCCTTCTCGCGCTGCCGCCGTTCACGTCGCCTCAAGCGTTACCTCGCCCTTCCTTCTTCCTTACCTATCTCCTTTCCTCCCTCCCTGCCTATCTCTCTTTGGTTGCTCCCTACGACAATTCCATCTTCTCCTACATACCGACTTCAGTCGGGGAACATTCTCTCCTTTCTTCCTTCGACACGGTCACTTAACGCTCCCCTTTTTCATCCCCTAACCCTTCGCCGTCCCGACTCGGCCTCTTTACCAAGCTCGCCGTTTCTACCTCGTCTATCCTCGCCGTATACCCCCATTTTCGTGCGCCTATATCTATCTTTGCTCATCCGACCCTTGAATTAAATTACACCCTGGAGGTCGTCGAGCGACTTTACCGGCGCGCGAGGCCGGCTATAGGCCGACCGCACCAGCTCCGTCGGCCTCCTCGACCGCAATGCTACCGCCATTTATCTATCTGGTCGACCGCGCAATTTTATATTAACCGCCAGTACGCCTGCTCGTCACCGTGTACTTATCCGATTTCTCTCTAATTCTTCCCGTCCCACTTATATAAAGTGCGCACTGCATATTCGCCGATCATATTGAGCCGCAACGTCCTACGCCGCACTGCAGGCATTTATTTGAAATGACTCGCGCGGTTTTGCAGTTTCGCATACGTGTGCCACGTGAAGATCCCTCCCTCACGGAATTTTTCTAAATTAATACATGCGAATTGTCAGTGGAACGCGAATTACGCAAAAAACATATGTACTATCTTTCCCTCTCCCAGCACAGTTTGAAACAATAATATTGTTTGAACAACAATAACTTATTGATGGATGAAAGATTCGCGATCATTGCATGTTTCATATTTGGGAAGTAAAAGTAAGAAGGGATAATACTGTTTAGCCTGAAAATCGATTATATCGATTATATCAATTAACTGGTTTGTATTCTATTTAACGGTTTAAGACCGAATTTTTTAAGTGGACTAATCAGAAAATCCGTTTAATCGGTTATCCGATTAATCACTCAATTCGTTTAATCGCAATACTCGAATAATTGAAAAAAATCGATTAACCGACTAATTGTTAACTGTTTTTAACTATGTGGGAAAGGAAAAAATTGATTGTGTCATCTGTAAGACTCCTTGCACATATCCAATTATGACATTGTTATTCTACCTCTTCTTGTACCACCTCTTATGAATTGATTTTAAGGTATATATGTGAAATATGATATTGGAGTAGAATACAATTACTTAAAATTAAATTTTTTTCGATTAAGAAATAAAATTATAATTTTTTGCTAAAAGACAACTAATTAAACATTGAATTAAACAGTTACGACCCTACTCCACATTGTATCACTTCAATGTTTACGGTGACATTACGACTATTATTATCTCGTGACTTGAAGGTAAATACATCAAGCAGGAAAGGAATAGAGCGAAAGGGTGAAAAGGGTGCGGGAGTAATAACGTCGTCGTCGTATACGCACAACGAGTCTCACACTGACACAATCTATTTTCTTTCTTTTACGCAGTTTAAAAAATCAAATCTTTAACGATCAATCAACAATTTTTTTTACAATTTTTTCCTTTTTTTTTCAGTTACTCCAACATTGTGATAAAACCGTATTGAGAGTGATTAATCGGTTTGATCTCGGTTATTCGGATTAATCAAATAAAATAAAAAAAACGGAAATTCGGTTTTAAATTTTGAACCCAGTTATAAACCGTTTATTCGGTTATTCGGGTGTTAAATTGATCACATGAAATTCTAAAATCAAGTTGGGTTAGTTTGTTTGCAATTTGTGTCTTGGGTAGGGTTGATGCGAACATTATTCGTGCGCAGTGACCAACTTTCGATTGTGATGCGGTTATCTAGCGAAGAAAGGACCTCCCCTTTACAAGACGTACCGCCATCCCTGTCATTTTACAAAAACGACGTTGCTCCCTCAGGCATAAGAAGAGATATACTCGGCCTCTCTCAGAAGATTTTCCAGCCTATCGGCTCGCCCCTTTTCCATTCGCGTTCTTGAGATATCCCTCGGTATATTCGCGCGATATCCATTGCCACGTCCAGCGTGTAAGACGCGCACCTTCTCCTGCCGTATAACGTCACGAAGCACCGAGAAATCTTCGAAAACTCATATCCAAATTTAAATTCAAAATTGCTTGGGACGTTTGAGAGATTCTCCGATACGCGGACCAATAAAAGGTCCCCCTCGTGAATAAAATGAATAGCCGCGGCCCTCTGTAATCTTCCTGAAATGGGAATACGCATTATTCTCGGACAAGTTTCACCGTGGTTATTAATTTCACTAGCCCGAGAACTTGTGTGTCTTCCCATTCAGTCTATTTTATATCTGTCTCTTCTAGCCCGTTGCGAAATTTTGCGTTTGTATAGCGATCTGGTTAATCGAATTTCCTCACTTCTACCACTGGGTATATTTATAGAGCGAGCAATACAAACAACGCGCGACGTACAGCGTTGTTGAGATGGAAGGTGTTAGATGTGAATGAGGGGGTTACGTTTTGTCCTATAAACGTTAGATCGATACTAGCTAGAATAGCGGGTGGGCAGGACGTAGCTGTCCGAAAGGAGGATCCGGTCATTGAACGAACCGCCTCATGGAGCCTCGTAACAGCGTCCTTTGCGCCTTTCGACGTCGCCGTACTTATTAGCGCTTTGCTTGGCACCTAGCGCGAGAACGACAAGTTCGCCGAGGCGAGTCGTCAAAATTTCTGGCAGCCGCGACGCGCGTGCTATTTTCTAAAACGAATTATCTCCGTCTGCGATTCTCTTGCGACTTTCGCAGCTCGAACGCGTCTCGATAATACCCGCCGAGTTGGGTTTCATAGAACGCCGTGCTAATCAAGCCAAGAGTTATTTCGATCTAGAGGTCTGTGTGTATATCTTCATGGATAAATCGAGTCCGGCGAAATCGATGCGCTCGATACACGCTGAATGCAGTGCGCGTCACCGCGCGTAACTTTCCACTAAGCATACACGGAAAAAAAGAATTATCCGCGCGCCGCAGCAAACATTTGTGCGTGATAGCTAATCTCGTTGTAATGCATATGGATACCTAAAAATGCAGTTGTCAGCGGGCATATATTTAGCTATGATGCCGATGTAACAGTAATACAAATTTTGGTTACAGCAACAAATGTATTTTCAGCAAATCGTGTTTAACTAAGACAAAAAAATTGTTTCTTCCGTGTAGAGAATAATAATTAATCGAATTTCAAAAATGCAATTTCACATAAACACGAATGCAATGACTTTTTAACTACGCAAAAGTCACTCATTTGGCGCGCAATGTATTTTATTACATTCATTATGAAACGCGAAACGTACAGAAAAGATCCATGTGCTTTATATATGAGGATCTTTTCATCAAATACAGAATAAGATTTTTAATTGAACTTTAAAATTTAGAATTTTAGAATTTTAATGTTCGGATATTTATCAGCACAAGCAATAGCGTTGATTGAAGTGCAATTTTTCCTTCTTCACGCGAACAGGAATGCAATAATTCCATTAACTGTGTGTAAAAATCACCCTCTCTACGCGCAATGTCAGTTTTGTTACATTCCTTATAAAGCGCGAAACGTCCAAAGTAGATCCATTCTGATTTACGAAGACTTTTCACAAATGGTTTCGTTTAAATGGAGACGTTCGGAGAAAGCCCTTGATAGACGGAAGTCTACCTTCGGTAGGTTGACATAGAGACGCGATTCGTTACTAGTGCCGACAGCCGGGAGATTTAACGCGTCGCTTAGAAAGATCAGGACATATCCCCATGCTCGTCTCTCCATTCGTGTAATGCGCAAAGTGCATGCATTCGGTTTTTCACGAGGGACCGACGACGATGATGGCTCAATCCAAGAGAGACAGAGAGAGAGAAAGAAAAAAAAGAGAGAGAAGCAGAGAGAAAGAGAGATAGAGAGAACAAGAAAGCGAGAGAGATAGGAAGAGAGAGAGAGAGAGAGAGAGAGAGAGAGAGAGAGAGAGCAAGAGAACGGGTGCTCGTTTGCTAGCTTGCTTGCGCGCACTCCCGCTCGCCCTCGCTCTCTTCCGCTTTGCAACCCTACGGAGACGTGCTTACGCGGATTGGCTTCGTCGAGCCGCACCACCGCACGCTTGCGCGGGGTTTTCGTGGCGAGCTTTCGAGCCGTTCGAGTCGCATCGCGGTCCGGGGCACGTGGAGTCGCGACCGCGATCTCGCGTCAGAAAGCTCCGCTTATCCGTCGCCGCGATTTTTGCACGGACGCGCGGACGTCGTCGCGATCCTCGTCGAGGGCCTTCTAGCGCCCGATACTCAGCGCTGCGACCGATTAACGGGATATAATCAGGTTTAGAAGTTCGTGTGCTCGCTCGCAGCCCGTCGATAGTGCCGCGGATTTGTGTCCTACTTTTTTTCGCCGTGTCACGTGCGGTAATCCCGAAGATCGAGCTCGTTGGTACCGATCGAAGCTGCGCGAGAGAACCGCGGGCGTGCTTAGAAACAGTGAAGTGTCGGACGTGACGAACAAAAGAAACGGCGTGCTTAGAGTCGTAAAGGTCCTTATCACACACACACACGCACGTTTCGTACGTGCGTACACCGAGCCTCATGGTCCCATTTCTTGACATAGTGGCACATGAAATTTTCATCGTGGCTCTTGATTGTGTGAGGATTATTGCCAATTTCTCGAATGATAAGCACTCGTGACGTGCGACTATTTTGCATATGATGTGCTGGCAGAGAGAAAAATATCATTTTACTACTAAGAAAAGCGATTACTCACTTTACTTCCCTTTTTTTGAGTAATAGTTGTCCTCGATAAAGAATATTTTCTTGATAATAATCCTCAGATATGCTCACATCAAATTTTAACAAAGCTCATTATAATGTACTCAGAAGGATTTAGTTTCTCTACAAGAATATCATAAACTTTTGTCGAGGATATAGTCGGTTCGACTCTGTATTATTATACTAAGCGCGCGAACTGAATTTTTGTTTTAATTTAATATTTTTGACTGAAACGCTAAGCCTACTAGAATTCAATATTTGGGACAAGTTTGATGCTTATCATGGGCTTATGATAGATTTGCAGATATATAAACTTATGAAGTGCTTGAAAGTAACATTATCTTGAATGCAATATGTATTTCTCTGCGTGTGACCGAAAATTTCATGTGTCACTACGTTAGGAAACGGACTATATTTATGAGGTTTAGTGTGCCCAAAATATATTTTGGCAGAACGTATTAAAGTCCAAATTTCCTGGCAATGTTAATTCGTCCCTTCTTTGGCCTGTAATAATTACGATAATATCGATTGGAAGAAGGGCTTGGTTCCATTGTAATTTTATCGGCGAAACCTCTCAACTTCTGCACTTGCTGCGATATTTCCTCTACATTGATTGGGTTAAAAAGGATAGATATAACGGCGAACGAGTACAAGCCATCTCTCAAAACTTTTCTAATGTGCGGTCGTATTTGTTGGGCAATGAACGTGATGATTTTAGTCATTGGAAATTCCCTCCGATTTTTTTTAACAACTCCGATCATTCCTCTTTCTGCTTATTTATCGCACGTTATCGAATAATTTATCGTGCACACGACGTTTATTAACCCGTCACTGTGTATAATTTGCGCGCGATAATTTCCTCATTTTCGGTCACTGGCACGCGAAAACCGCAGTCGTGTATTTCTATTACATAAGCGAAAGGTTCGTTAATCACGTGGCTGCATTAACGAATTTATAATATTAATAATGTAAATATTGGATCTGCATCAAATGGCTGGTATTTTTGTTCGATTTTAATATATATTGCGTTAATACGGTTTTCATCCATATTTGCGTGATATTCGTGTATTTGTGTAGATTCACGCGCAAAAGAGAGAGAAAGAGAGAGGCGATTGAGGGGGAGAAAGAGAGATGAGTATTAGACGGGGAAAAACTATCCTATAAAGGTTAACGAATATAAAATTAGTGTCATTGAGCACAGAAGAATAGATTACGCGACGCGTCGGGCGTTGGTCGTCTTGATACTTTGAAAGATGTTCGTCACGTCACTCCGCAACTTCCTCCCTCTCTCCCTACCTTTCTCTCAGCCCCTTCCGATGAAAATAATCGCGGTCACGGCGGACTTCCATACGATGAACGGATTCATTTTGATACAGCCGCGCGAACGATCTTAACACAGAAGAAATGAGACTGGAGCGCGCATGGAAGTCGCGTCATCGTGCAAAACGACGGAGCGTCGCATCGTTCGCTTCAGCTTTATCGTGCGGCATGTCGTTACACTCGACTCAAATTAGCACCGCATCTGAAGGGATGAGAGGAGGCCTCGCGAATTAAATTTCTTTAATACAACAATCAACGCGCGACACGAGAGAATATTCGCTCGATGATGTGCTTTGTTTGCAGCCCCGCGTCGTTATATTTATATTGCCCGCGATCTAGTCCCGTGTCCGACGTGGCGCGCAACCCAATTTCGACCGTGGCGGAAATCCCATTACGGCGGAGCGATAAAATTTTATAAATCGATCGCGACAGAGTAACGTTAACGAGAGAAGAGAGCTAATCGAGCCAGCTATCAGCACGAACATACGCAGGACATATTACGGCTTTCGCTTTCTCTCTTTCTTTGTCTCTCTGTCTCTCTGTTTCTCTGTTTCTCTGTTTCTCTCTGTTTCTCTGTTTCTCTATTTCTCTTTCTCTCTCTCCCCCTCTCTTTCTCTCTCTAATCGTCATTCTCGTTTGCGATGGGACATTTCGCAACGCCGTCACGGACACATTCGCATGTCACTTTCAAGAATTTGTCCGTTTTCCGGTTCGACGAAATGTGCCATAACTGATGCTATGCGTGATAAATTTCCCGGCGAGGACGGCGCGCGTCGGGAGATTTTCCGACTCGTTCCGTAGAATGTAGTGGAAATTCAAATTGGCTCGGCAGAGAGGGACGCGAGAATATGAATATCGTCCCGGGTATATTGTTACACTCGATCATAAAATCTGTAAAATAAAAAAAGAAGAAAAATAAAACAAAACCGCTAGCGCGAAATCCGTTCGTGCGTCGTCCGTGATATGCGTGCGTATGTATACACTGGAACTCATAAAGACTTTACCATTCCCCAATCAAGAATTACTAAACGATCTGATGGTTCTAGATTCGTTCCTAAATACGCGTTTATCATGACTGTTGATTAGTCGGAAAAGAGCGGTCGCGATGTTCTCTCTTTCTCCTTCTTCTTCTTTGTTTGATAGAAAAACTTGCCTTGTGTTAAATCAACGCAAAAATTAGAGTGAACATATTGAACTATATGAGATGTGTTGAACTTGATACAAAATTCTTTGCAGTGTATCGTCCATTTGCTAATATATAGTTTTTTTTTTAATATATTCATTGTATGTGTGCGAGTAACGTGTTCGCTATCAACATCACACATATGTGTAACCGATCACTCATCTCAAGCTCGTCTTCACTCAAAATTTTCAATTTTACTTAACACACCTATTCGCCAATGTCACATATGCATGACAACGACATTTTTCCTTACATATCCGCGTGTAAACAAACCAAGTCTGTTCTACACAATTGCATGGAAACAATTGTAATGTATTCTGTGCAGAAAATTCTCCAAATGAGAGCCGTTTGATAGCGTTTGAACGCGTTAAATTGATTTTCTGTGATTATATATATATATATATATATATATATATATATATATATATATATGCAATACAGGAGCGAATAACCCTTTCCTTATTGACGCAAGCGAAACATCAATATGTCAAAGAGTCAGCTGTTCGGAAATATCGCCCTGATTAATCAACAGCCACGCTGAACGCATATCTAGAAACGACTGCACCCGATCGAAAGTATTTAGAGACTTCCTATCTACTGAATAGAAAGACATTTGGAGATTGTAGTGTACACTCGTGAACACGAGGGCTGTCCGTAACTTTTCGGGTGAGTTTGCGAACGCGTCCGTCTTGTCCAGTGGGAGCATTCTCCTCATTAGAAAACGAATTCTCCAATTGGACAAAAGTTCTCAGGCTCACCCCTCAAAATTACAGATAACTTTTCTGTCCACGTGTGTAGATACATACACACACAGTTTACAAATGATCGATTCACTGCGACTGATTCATTCCTCGCGCTCTCTCTCTCTCTCTCTTTTGCCACGGCAGGGATCAGCCGTGGTAAAACGAGGTGCAAGGTAGCAACGAGGGAGGGCTGAGCTTATTGGTATCGGGCTTGTGATGAATTTGACGCCGCGGGGCGTATCAGGCAAATAGTGACCGCTCGACAATCCGAAACTGCCGCGATTCGCGCGCGCTAGATTGCTGGATCTCTTCGTTAGCATTTTTCTTCCTGATCCTTATCGCGCGCCGTACCAACGCTTTAAGCGTATACAATTATATGTTAATGCAGTTCCACTGTCGAAGCGCGGCGTATAATGAAATTATACCGGCTGATCGGTTTTTTTCTTTTTTTCCAAACGCATTTTAGTCTTAAGTAAATGAAAGGCTGTCGCGGAGGTAATTTTATTAAACGCTCGCAAACGGTGGAAGGATCAATTTTATAGATCATTTCGGTTAACTGACAGAATTATGAATTCGTTTATTATAAATTCGCGCGCGAAACTACTGTTTTGCATTTTCCAGTTACACGTACTTTTGTAATCCCGTTCTTAAATGGTTTATATATAGACGCGGCTGTGTTCAAATAACTTTGTCAATTCATTAATATAATGGCTTACTATGCAGTACGCGCGATGGCAATAGAATCAACGATGCAAATGGGTCTCTGCATTTAGCGCAAATTGGGTTTCGTAATACATGAATACTTGCGCAGAGCCTGCGCGGCCACCTTGAGCCCTCGCACGCTTCAGAGATCATTTCGCTTTATATACATCGACTATCGCGCGCGTTTGCACACAGAGAAACGAATTTTATAGCAAACGCGAGATCATTCGTCCGTCGCAAACAGTAATACGCGAGTCGTGTTTGCGCGTTGAAATTTATTTAGATTTTTCCGGTTCATATACGACTACGTTAGTTCAAACAAGTTTGGAAACCACTGAGATATCGATCTGTTTTTTCTCCTTTTTCCTCTCTTTCTCTATTACACACACACATATGTTCTGCCCAAAATACTTACCATCACATCGCGAAGTTTGCGGGAAAAATCAGGATTTGCGATTAAAACGAGGGGAACTTCAGGCTACCTTCGACAGCCAGCTTGCCTCCTATGAAAAATTTCCAGATTAAATCCTCTATCTCTGCACAAAGATCCCTTAATTTAGAAATTAATTAAAAAGTTAATACTCTAGTGCCTTTGTATCGGACTCGGGTTAAAGTTCCGCGGGATAAAATCGCGATAACCGTACGGAATTAGTGGTGACGACTGAGAAGACTCGTGGGGAAGACTCGCCCGAGCTGTAGTACGTCGTATAAAGGGGGAGGAAATTGGGTGAGACGACGTTTCTTTTTTTTTTTTCGCGAATCACGCGCAAGAGGAATAATTCACACGTCGATTGCGAGCTCGAGGGAGGAGGTGGGAGTGGGAGAAGAGGCAAGGTTATCATCGGAACCGGTGATTCGAGTCCTCTCAGTGAGAAGACTGTATCCCGCTGAATCATGCACGGGTCCAACGGCTGAAGTCGCGCTCTCGAACTTCGCCAGCTTTGTTCGCAAGAGCGCGCACGCGAGGCGAGGAGATTACATTTCCTTTACGCCTGAGAAATGAGCCAGGGTGAAAGGAGCGTCGCGCGGCACGGTCCTAAGGGCCCACCCCCGCCGCCGCCGCCGCCGCCGCCGCCGTTGCCGAAGCTGCCGGGTTTCTCGCATCAGAAGCTGTTCAAGAAGTGCAAGAGCGCCACGTTCCAGCTGGACGGCGCGACGTATACGATAGGTAATCGTCGAGCAAGCCCCTTTAATTTCGACTGACTTTGCGCCGAGTGAGCGACGCGACAATTTCGCTGTGGAGGTCGCTTTTCTCGCGCATACGGCTCGCATTTCATTTCGATCTCGAGTGATTGCATCTCTTTTACACGCTCGACCGACGACTCGGTCCGAGAGTGCGCTCTCATCGTCGTCGCGATTGATATTATTTCACGGAGTGCTACGTTTCCCACTAATTGCTCCACGAGTAACAAGAAGCACAAGGCGAGGTGAATCGCTCGCGAGAGGGCATATCCGCCGACCTTCTCGGAGGGGCATTACAACGTGCTATGAAACATTAGTACGTTCTAATTTCCATATTATCTCTTGCCTATCCATATTACAGTAATTACGCGGCGTTCTCGCGCCGTCGTTATGCGAATTTCGCAGCAGACGTGCGGCGCATGAGAACGTATTATTACTGAACGGCGTTCTCGGCCGCGCGTCGCAGGAGATACGAACGCATCGGTACGCATATGTACGACAATGCGCGCCGCTCGTCAGCTATCGAACGGACAACGGTCCTTTATGAGGAAATCGCGCGCCCGGATCCAATGTTATGCCGATACATACATATGTACGTACGCGCACGTGGGACGCGGAACGTGGGATTCGCTGAATTCATTGATCCGCTGAGACAATAGTCGCCAAGTCATGAAACTTTAATTTATATCATGCTACCGTACGGCGCGTCCTGTTGCATTAAGCGAATTCGAGATTTCAACGGGCGAGCGAGAGAGCCAGAAAGCCAAGGAGAGAGGAAGCGAGAGAATTCGAAACGAAACGAGCTCAGGTGAGTTCGATAACGTGCAATTTACTGGCGCTCCGCGACAAACGATCGAGCGGCACCTGCGTTGTGCTTAGCAATCCGCGGTGTCATTGACGAAAGTGACGCAAAATCGCGGCATATCGCCTCCTAAATATTCAACATTGCGCATCCTCGGCACACTTAATGCAGGCCGGACTGGACTAGTCGGTATAAATCTTCCGCTTTATCTCTCTCGCGTTAAAACGCGAACCCGCGGCTATAGGAGCGGAAACGAGCGCGCGCGGAGGTGCGATTACGTGAATAATACTCGGAACTTAACCACTACCCTCGAGCTATGTCCGAGGAATTTCCGGTAGTTACTAGGTAACCCTATCGGAAAATAGTTACGGGAAAGAGAGAGAGAGAGGGGGGGGGGAAGAGAGTTACGCGAGAAGTGGTGTACAAGATGAGTAAGGTGAGACACAAAGTTGACGGAGGTGTATATAGTGCGAGTCACCCCTCTTTCTCTCTCTCTCTTGCGCATCGCCAAGCGCGAGAATAAAATTGCGGACGGCTCGACCGCAAGAGCCAGGAATTTAAAGACCAGCGTCGTGGCGCTGCGGAATCCGTGCCTAGCCAGCTTTTGCCGCATCGCAAAACAAGATAGACGAATTGTCCGGTCAGTCGTGTTTCTCCGCCGCGTCGCGTTTGTTATTCCGCGCCGTGACAACATATTCGCGCGCGGGCGCTCGCGCGGCATCATGTTCGATTCGTCCGGAAACATTCTTTTCTGGGACGTGTCCAAAAGCGGACCTTTTGTACAGATAAAGCGAGAGAGAGAAAGAGAGAGAGAGTCTCATGCGCGCGGAGAAATAATATGTCGCCGCGCGCGTATGCATTCGCGGAGAGAGTTCCAAATTAAATTCCCTGCCTCCGGCATCCCCGTGCGTATAAATGCCAGCGGTAATAAGCGCGCGGCACGTGAAATGTTAAATGTACGGTGTATAATATAAACTAATTAATTGCGTCAAGTCCTCGTCCCGCTGTGATTTAGAGGATAAAACTTTTGACTCCGACCCTGCGACGCAACTATACTGTTAGACGAGAGGAGTTAGTTTTTAAAAACTAACCTTCGTCATCAGTGGCTCGCGATCGCATTTATTGCCTTTCATTTTTACTTCCGCCGGTATATGCGATTGACCCTATTACCTGCATCGATTTGAATAATTAACAATAATTGCGTCGTTCTACGTTCTCCCTCTTCCTCTCTCTCTCTCTCTCTCTCTCTCTCTCTCTCTCTCTCTCTCTCTCTCTCGCGTTTTAATATTATTTTCTGCTCGGCAATTGCGGGACGGCATGCGACAATTATAGAAATTAAAACGAAACCTGAGAGAATCGCGGACTTTTCGGTGGCGGATTTTCAAGGATCGCGCCCGTGTCGATCAGATTGAATGACACGCGTAATCGGCTAATAGACCGTATTTATCGCCATGGGCAGAGTAACGATAGCGGGTAATCCAACGTGTTCTCGCTCGATAAGGAGATGCGCGGCTCCGCGTACATATATATGTATAACGTTATTCTGGTACCCTTCTTATCTATTCGGTGCCGCACGCAAATCCAGCTTGGTCACGACACCTCAAGAATGGGCTTAAATATTGATTTCCAATTTCTGTGTTACGGGTAGCGCGCTATTCTTATCATTTACGAATATACCGGCGTCTCGTGCTTTTCCGGTTGGTATCGCCGTACGTTTCTCTCCGTCGGGGCACGATAATAGCGGCATTTCTCTTTGCGAGCGAACTTCTTTCTGCCGCGTCGACCTTATTTTCGCGAAAGCGCCGCCTTTCTCATTAGTCCAGACATTTGTGTGTGGGAGACCGCGGAAGCATCTCTTGGCGCGAGGGGTGCAAGTTCGGTTTCAACAAAAATAAACTCGATAGGCGATAGCGTCGTCGCCGTCGTCGGTGTGGAAACATCCCTTTAGCTCCTAAACGCCACAGGACTCGGCGCGAACACACAAAAGTTTAATAAAAGGGACTCGCGGCTTGTCTCGAACGACGCATTATTTCTCGAAGATATTCGCGGAATATTCGGCGCGCTCTTCCTCGCGAAAAGTACACAGAGAACTTCTATCTCCGTACAACTGATCCGGAAAATAACTTTCATTTTCCGCAAACAAACTATGGGAGAGGGAATATTATCGAAGGGCTGGCAACACCCTTCTGGTTTCGCGGCAACACGCGAAGTAGATCTCAACCTCGACTCGCGCGCTTTCTCTCCCTCTTCCGCTTGAGTAAATAATTGGAATTTATAAAGACGATCCCGATATTTAAAATTGCTGAGGAGTCACGATCGAAAGAGTTCTCAAATAAACTCATCATAAATGAACTCATGATAAATTCAATCGCTCTTAACTTCAAAATAGCTCGAGCGGTGAGCACCACGTGCTCGTTTCCGACAACTCGCAGACGATTAATATATGACTCGCGTGTCGTCTAGTCGAGTCGTCATACCGTTGTTTCTTTTGCGCGCCGCGATCGTATCGATTTACTCGCGCGGATCGTCCGTGCGTCGTCTAATTAAGCCAACGCTGAATACTGGAGAGTCTGTATTAATTCGCGCGCTGTCTCTCTCCTTCCCTTTCCTCCCTCGACATGGGTGTGCATCTCTGCACCCAAAAGATAGAATCTCAGCCTTAGCGGAATCCTCTTATATATCGACTTTAAAAGGATTCTCCTAAAAACAGAAGGAAAATATCCTTATATTAGAAAAAGAGAAGTTGCAAAGTAAAGCTGTAAATTCGTCCAATTTTATATATATTGCGCTTAGAACTTGTCCCTTTGGTTTTTAGAGGAATCCTCTTAAGATCATATATAAGAGAATTTCCCGTTAAAGGTGAGATTATATTTTTGGAAATACGGTAACCTCGTGTATACAAAAAGTGGCCGCGCATCTTGAACGCGTGTCGTAATTTATCGACGTGCACAGTCATGACGGTAGTCCGCTAATAAAATACGATTCGCCTGTTTGGCGAGGAAGGTCGGGGGAGGGAGAAATAGGAGAAGGCAGCGAACCGATATATCCACGATGGCGGCAGTTGGGCCAGGTATCGACGGGAATTTAGAGACTCGTTGACAAGACGAATGGGATTACGTGCCGGCGATACGACGTCATTCCGATGTGTAAGCCACCGTCGGCGCGATGCGTATTGCGATGCGATACCGCGCTGCAGGCATTATTCGGATCGACATTTTTCCGTTTTTTCGTATTAGCCGTATGTCGATACGATAGCGGCTCGTTTAACGGTGGGAACGCATCTCGCCGGTGAATTCGATCACGTCGCCTGCGTGTTCGCTCGCCGCATCGTTAACCGTACAATGAATTCTTCTCGTGCTCTCTCAAGTGCAATCAGTGTTCTCTTCACTGAAACGCTACACTTATAACTGGCGACTCAGTCAGTTATAAGTGCACAGGCTTGTAATCAGTAAAATCTCGCATAAGTTAGTCACCTTGAAAAGTTAGTTAATAGTATTCTTTACATTTCTTGAAGTGAAATTTTATCCGAGGAATAGAGTGATCGAATTTATCATTCGAATTCGAGTGATTTTTAGATTCATATAGAGTGAATTCATATAGAGATCTTCACCTTGAATAAAGGAGTGAATATCTTAACTTACAATTGAAAGATGAATCTGATGTACACTTCACTGTCACAGAGACATATTTACTCTAATTGACTGATACGCTCCACTCACATCCGAGTCAGAATCCCCTCTTGAGTGAAATATTCACTCTTGCGATCAGTGACAGTATTTTCACTATCGCTTTGAATGAAAACATTGTCAACTTTTCGCTCGTTTTGAATGAGATTCCAAGGAATTTAAAGAGCGGCGACTGTCCCTATTATTGATGCATAGACTGCGTCATTGTATGCAAAGACACATATAAACAAAGATATATGAAATTATTATGCACTTAACCCTCTACTGTCCAAATTAATTTCTCATGTTTAAATAATCTTTCATGTACATAGGATGTTTAAAACTGAAGTACTCATATAAGATGAAATTTTACTTTTCTAATTTTTATTTTCCCAAAATAAGTTTGTGACTCCGAAGTCACGTTGGGCAGTTATTATCGCTGCTAACATACTAAAAAAAAGCAACCAAATTCACGACTTTCACGTCATATCGGTCAAAACAGGAACAATATTGATATTGAAGATAAATAATGACGAGACTGGATTGTGACTTTAGAGTCATAGTGGACAGTAAAGAGTTAAAATTCATATACTAAAATCAACAATCATTGTTTCATATAGACCCAACGATATATATTTTACATGGAAGTCGTTAATTTTATTGTCACCAACACAGAAATTTAGCACAGCCAAATGACGAATTTGTATGCTGCAGATTTTGCAATTAAGTCTTACTTTCACTCAAAATCAGTGGCATATAAAATGGGACAGTAAAGTGAGAGTGTTTCCACACTGAAAATCAGTGAATACTCACTGATTATCGGTATAATATTCTCTTCCTGATCCGTACAGAAATGCTTCTGTCCTGATTGAGACAGGAAACAATTTTTACTGACTCACTCCGAGAGAGTAATGGGAGCGGAATGCTTAGCGAGTTTTCACGAGGAAGAGCAAGTCTCGTACGCAGAGAACGACGAATCCGCGGGCGGCGCGAGGTACCTGTCTTGAATAATAATAAAAACGATAATGCCAAGAGTGCAGCGCGCCGGATTCTGATAGCGATCGCGTGCAGGATCGCGCGATTTGTCAATCTGATTTACGACCCACGCCGCACGGATGTCAAGGTAGCTCGCTTAATATGCGATTAGATAGACGCGGTCGTTGATTATCTCACTTGGGTATCGACGACTTTCGGATCTGCCGTTTTATTTGCGATTCTCCGACATCGCGGTGTTTGAGCCGCTCGGCTGGGAATTAACGAAGCGTATACAGAACCTTTAAACTTATTGGAAACTTCTTTTCAAACTTGTTTGCGAAAAGCCCGACATCGTGTCACCTGATCGGTGTGCACAGAAGATACTACGTGATACGATATTTCGAGGACTCTTTCGCAATACACGTTCATCTTTAATGCTTTGTTATGTCAGAAACGACACCGATGTTACGTAGCGTGCGCTATACAGCGCGAACGTTTCTAACTCTCGTATAATCGATCGCTTAATACTTTATTCCGCCTTCTCCTTTGCCAAGATATATATACGGAGTTCTTAACGAGGCGACGCGCTCTTCCATCTATTCCGCGAAAAAGACGCGTTATATTTGATCTGGTGGAGACGTTAGTTTTATCGAGCGCTAAAAGCTGTCCCATTTAATTGAACGAATACACACAATCGTGAGAATTTTCAAGTGATAATCCGCGAGTCCGCCTTCCAATTCGCAAGTTGTTTCTTAAATCAAAATTTTTTTCATTTAAACCGAGTATTGTTTACTCGGTTTAAGTGAAGAGAATTTTAGTTTAAGTAAATATATGTCAATGGTACTCACCTAATAAATATTTGTTAGTTTTTAAATATTTTTTTCTCAATGTACCATATCATGCGTGATTATTTACAAATCTCCTCAATTAATATCTCAATAATTATTGCGATTTTCGCGAAACAATATTGAATCATTTCGTTTATCTTGATCCTCTCTACGTTCTCATGAGAGATGAAATCGAGCTGGAACACCCTATATATAGACGCTCTGTATTTACTAAACCTGATTCTCCCCAAACGAATTTCTCGATTACGTGCAATGCATTCGTGCATCATAACTGTTGATTATTTCGAGAAAACGGTTCCGTCAGAGTAATCAACAGTCATAATGCACGGATATGTATACACCCGGCGCGTAATCGACAGAATCGTTTTGTGGGCAAAGTAAATATTAAATTGTTATCATGTGCCGAATGGGATGTATGTAACAATATTCGGAAATAACGAAAAAGTTATGCACTTCCGAGCGGCAACTCGACGCGAATGATAAGTGTGCTCCCGAACACACACACACACACGTCATCGCCACGTGCGAGTAATAATTTCTGCTTCCGCTCTCGCGGAAGGTTCCTTTTGATAAATAAGCACGAAGAAATTCCCTCTGCACTTTGTTCGCGTGACTTATCGTCTCTCCAGCGAAACGTTTACGTTCCGTAAAACGTGAGCTCTGCCCCTACCACCGCCGAAATAGTAGAATCGTCCTACTTTCGCCTAAGTTTTTTTTTCGCGCACTCTTCCGCGCGTTCTACGAAATTTGCCGCGGGAGATTTCATAATTCAAGAACTCGGGAACGCGACAGAGTCGGGTAAAGACGGGCTGGGCGACTGTGGGTGAAGCGGAGGGGAGACACGGGGGCGGCAGGAATCCTAATTAGTCCCTCGTTCCACGAAGGCTCATCAGGTTCAACAACGCGCCTGCAATGCACATAGGAACTTAACGAACTCCATAATTAACTATTAACTGTTCCGTGAAGCAGGCTCGCGCCGAGCAGCACGTGTAGAGGTGTGCGTCTCCGCGCGGCGTCGCAGTGATAATTCGAAAACAGTGAAGCATTGTACGAGAACATTGGTCCGTTATCGTGCCTCGATAGTCAAGATCGTCCGCAAGGTTAGGCTACGCGTAATAACTGGACTTCGGTGGGATAACGTGCCAATTAAGTTCGCAGAGCATCCAAGATACCTTCCGGGGTTAACATGTATCGCTGTACGCGGCGAAATGTATCCGGTCATGTGACACGTGTATTGCACGTGTACATTAAATTTGCTCGCACTTTTGACACTTTCACACTTTTTTAACACCCGTTGGACCTCTTTTCTTAGAAAGAAAAGTTCTCATTTCGCTCATTGCGTCTGCTGTGCAACGGGCATTACACAGAGAAAATGATTTGTTGAATCAAATAAACGTTTCTTTGGAATGGTCCACACAAATTTTTTGGTTGACACCACAAAAATATTTCGTTGGAGCTAAGCCGTAACTTTGTTCGATTAATCAAAAAATTTGTTTAGACCATTCCAAAGAAGTGTTTGTTTCATTCAACCAAATCGCTCTCTCTCTCTTTCTCTCTCTCTCTCTCTCTCTCTCTCTCTCTCTCTCTCTCTCTCTGTGTAGGTGCAAAAGTGTCAAAAGTATAAGTAACACGAACAAATCTATTCGTGAACGATGTTTTGTTCCCTTCGGCTCGGTTTGGCCGATTATATTCCGGAAAGCTCGCGCGAGGTGACCTTACTGTGAAAGAAATAAAAATGAAAGCATAATGACGCTAAAAGACTCCAATCGCGTGTATTGCGATTCAAAAGAAGAAATCACAGATGCTTGCGATATATCGCACATCCCTAGTCGCGCGTCATGCGTCTCGTAAGTCATTGTTAACATTGAGCCGCGAATATACACATAGCGCTGTCGACGATAACGTGTCCGCGGAAAATTTAATTCGAAACATCAGATTAATATTTCGGTGTCGCGAGAGAACGGAGCTTCGTTCTCGGGATAATCGAGTTTGTGTGTCGACGCGGTAACCGAATATAATACCATCTCTCTTTTAAACTCGGATAATCCACAGCGTTCTTGTGCGTCAATTGTTACTTTTGATTCGTCCCGACGGTGACGTTCTGTCGATGCGAGCGCGAACGAAGAAATGCGATGTCGCGCGTTTAAAAGAGAATCTTCACATAATCCAAGTTAACGGAGAAACAACGCGCGCAAATAACGCGATCTCTCTTTTTCATTCCTCGCTTCTTCAACGTTCCACGTAAATCTCGAATAGCCGCTGCCCCCATCGTCATGTTATAATAATCCTCCGCCCACTCTCTCTCTCTCTCTCTCTCTCTCTCTCTCTCGAATTGAAACTAATGAGTGAACTTAATAACCGAAGAATACGCGGGCCCGCTAAACAGCCTTTCCGCGCGCAGTTATCCAATTACTCGTATTAATTACGACTATACACTAAGATCGATGGCGAAATAACCTGAGAGGATAGGCAGGTAACCGCGATACGTTTACGAGCACAAACCTCGGCTAGATTAATGGGCGATCTAAATTAACGTTATGTACGAGACGCGGGATCCACGGGAACCCGGTGCCTTGGCCGAAACAGCGGGCCGGATCGATGAATTCTAATGAAGTCTTGAGCCGCACGAGTACACAGCAGAGCCCGCGGTGCTCTGCGTACGCCGCCAGGTATCTATTGACTCGAGTGGACGTTTACGTGTGGGCGGATGTACAGCGGCCGACAGCAACGCGTAATCGCGAATCGGTTCACGGATGTATGTATGTGCGTATGCCATTTGATACATACATCGTACCTGACCCCGCAACACCGCACCTGTCTTTCCGTCACGCAAACGCGAACTGTTCCCGAGAGTCCGCGTCGTTTCCTCCGCTTGCACTTGCAGAACTGCACCGTCGCCGTACGTTTTAATCCCTCTCTCTTTCTCACTCTCTCACTCTTACTCTCCCTCCTCTCCCTTTCTCTCTCTCTCTCTCTCTCTCCCTCTCTTTCTCTCCATTTCCCTTCTTTCCTCGGGCTATTTATGAGCGAGGCATAGAGAGTGTCCCAAGTACAAATGAATATCCATTGATCGTAAACGATTTGTAGCTGAGTTTGCTGCCATGTTTAAGATAAATGCCTGGACTGGCACTTAATTCTTGGCATTCTTATTGGTTTGGTTTTTAAAAGTGAATATACACATTTCATTACTTTTGACATATAGAATATATTTATATACTCAATATATACTTTATGTATATATATTCTATGTTAAGGGGAGACTTTAGTCGAGTTAACCGAAAAGATAGGTTTTTACGCATTTTTACGAGGAAATGAAGGAGAACATGGTCCCCCATCAAGGATCTTGATCACACTATTTATCGTTGTTTTAAGTATAAAAACAATCATTTTCGAATTTGAAATTCTGTCCTGGTTTTTGTACTTGATTATGCAACATTACAGCACGCGCAATAATCTGAGACAAATGGGAGCATTTAAAGACTGTATTAAATTTGCTTGAAGCTAGATTCTTGGAAAATTCCTAAAATTGATATTTTGTTCGAAACGCTAAATAAAGAAGAAAGAAAGAAAAAATAGCTTGTAACTTCAAAGTGTCGCTATTTTGTTAAATTTCAATCTTCTGTATATAATAAAGATCCGCAGATGTAAAGCCGTTTAGAACCTCTCCTTACAAATCCAAATATTCGTGCTCAAAGTGCATAAGAATGTCCAGACATTGAATACACGTCCAGGCGTTAGTACTTTCACCTTTACTGTCGCAGTATTCGCCGCAGCGCATCTCCTCGACGACGAGACGAGATCGAAAATGCTTGGCAGAGCGTGACGATGGGCGAGAGAACGGTGACGAACAGGCTCGCGCGATCCTTGGGTCTCCGCGGACACCCTCGGTATTTCTGCTGGTCGCGAAACGAGACGCGGGGGTTGGCCGTTCGCCAGCTGAAACGCCTGCCGGTAGCAGTGCTTTCTCCGACTCCGTCCTTCTCGATCGATACCGAATACGGAGTGCTGTTCGCCGCGATATCGGAGGCTTTGTATCTCGCCGCGATACCGTTCCCGTGCGTTAATTAATTGATGCTAATAATTGATTAATATGGCAGACATATGCGTCATAAGAAAGGCACGGCGTAGTAGATTCATTGAACACATCGCTTTGTGTACACAGGCGCGTGTGTACAAATTGTGAACGTAGTAAGGTGCTTGATAACGCTAGTTTACAAGGTTTTCTGCAAGAGCATTTGAACATTGTTTCTAAGGTAATTTTCAATCCTTTACGAATCCGCCATCAAAATATTTCTATCAAGTCCAGTGTTCGGAATATAAGAAAAGTCATTTTTACGATTTACAGCGAATTTTTTATTTAATTTAGGAAACAAATTGAAAGTGTTGAGCATTAAATTTTTGTTTTTATATAATTTCTTATCAGTTTCGCGCATTAGTATTAAGCAATAATTAGCATGTTAGTATCTTAGCATGTTTTTATCCTAATATTCTTGATAACGTTTTTTAATTGCCATCAAATTGAAAACTTTTACCTTCATTTGAGCAATTCAAGTTATACGGGAAGAAATCAAGATGTGAATGTAAAAAGTGAATTTTGAACGAGATACATGCACCTATTTCGTTATAATTTTTCAATAGTTTCGCAATAGTTAGCTTACACTTTTCTCGATATTTTTACGTGATAATATAAAAGAAAATAACACGGTACGCGCGCGCGGCGCGGTTCGTACGATATTTTCGTGAACAAACGGTGATACAATACAATCGCATTGTAAAGAAAGCCGCAATACTACCAACTTCAACCTGCTACAAAATTCGACCTGATGGAATTTTCCCTGGCGGCATATTCGAACTCAACGTACGTTAAATAAAGTTGTTTCCATTTCCTGCACTACAAAAGCGTGAAATTTGTGAAACTAGTGTAACAGACGCACATTAGCGGACTCTCTCTCTCTCTCTCTCTCTCTCTCTCTCACCGGTGAAACCCGATGAGGCAATTTTTTAAATCGACAAGTTACAGAATGTCGATAAAGTCTCTGAGTTACGAACGATCGTAAAGGGAGCGCCGCGGTGAATTAAACTCCGAGGGTGCAACAAGCGCCGGTAACGAAATTGTACTCTTCATTCAATTTTCAACGCGTGCCTCAACTCGATAGAGTTATCGTACAGCATAGTCCGATGGTGCGTAACGTCGGGGCTTAAAACGTACAGATGAAGAAACAAAGCTAACGTTCAATGAAATTTTAATAGAGAGTATATCACTCTCTCACCTCCCTCCTCTTCCAAGCGCGCCCATTACATCGAGCCTTCTGTGTGCAACACTTAAGATAAAAATATCAATTCCCGGACACGTATCTAATCCTGGACGTTCGTATTGGTTTGGCCTTTAATACGAATTAAATTTGGTCGTGAACACGAATATTTAAACTTCTCCAACATAAAATATATATCCTGAGAGAAGAATTGTATTTAAAAAATAAAAAATATTCGATGACTACTAATGACACTCCCGACAGACTGATGTACATAAACAATTTTAGCAACTGGACTTTACAGCAACTTTAAGTATATTAAGTCACGAAATTAAACAACCTTAAGTCCCTTATAGCTGATCACTGTTTTGAATTAGCCGGATGAAACTAAAACCTTTGGAAAGCTTCAAGATTTCAAAATTCCACTTATGACTTACGTTATAATTCATAGCTATTTGCCTATAACCTCAACTTGCTACATCTAGCTACAGCAAATATTTTTCTATAATGTCAACTGCGAGTACGTTCTACCGTATCATTAACTTTCACCTTCGTGCACTATACATAATATATAAGAGACAATATGATGTTGAACAACGTGAATTGAATTAACCATTAGACAGTTCTCCTCAATGTCGCGTAAAGCTTAATCTACAATATGTTCTTTGCTTCCTGTTTCTTGTTCTTTATCTTCTTCTGGCTCATGACATAAGATGTAAGTCAGCAAGAGATGAAAAAAAGAAACAAAGAACACATTGTAGACCAGGTTTAAAACTTAAGCCTTTAGCCAGAAAGGGATAGAAAAGTAAAAAAACAGAAACCAAAGAGCACACTGCAAATAAGATTTTATAGTCGTAAGTATACATTCGTGCACGTCATTAAAAGATCATCCCGTCGGCAATAAAAATTATGTCCGAGCACGAACGAGTCTTCGACATGGAGCGAGGTACACACACTTTCTCTCTCTCTCTCTCTCTCTCTCTCTCTCTCCTTCGCGCGTAACACGGCTGACGCTAGTAAACGTCACGCACGATGAATTGTCTGACGGAAGCGTATTTGCTGACGTGTTCCCTGAACAATGCATTCGTCCGGAGACGTTGACGTATTTTCTGCCGTTTATGCGCCCAAAGGTGAAGGTCGGAAACTTGCGTCGTTCGCGCCGCGTCCGCGTTCCATCGCGTATTTTTTAGTCAACAACGACTTCCGAGCTGGAAGCGCGATCGTCAGCAAAGCTGGTATGCAAATTTCGGGCGATCTCGTTTTGAGGTGCCGCCAGGATGATTTCGGACACGCCAGCCACATTCGCCGACGATCGCGCGAAATGGACGCGCTGAAAATTTCCCGCGGGATTATCCGGTTAACTAATTGTTTAGCGATATCGCGTCGGCACGCCGCCGACGCCGCCGCCGGCCCGATAGCACAAAGCCGAAGCTGAACGAGACGCTTTATCGGACGTGTATCGCCACTTTGAACGTACATTCAATGTGTATGCATGAATTAATAATGTGGGTGGTCAGCTGACATTATGTTTTATGAATGATAATGGCACGCGCACGGTCGATACTGGAGACTATGATATTTCTTCGATTCCTCGAGGAAGGTTGACAAATGCCATTGTTATTTATTGCCTGCAACGGCGTCATCATTTATTGTTCGTCTTTTTGGGCCGCGCGAGACGTCTTGATTCGCATTCTCACGAAAAACACTTCTTTTCGGACTTTCGAGATCAGAGGAAATGGAAAAGTCTTTTTTTCAAAACGGAGACGCCGAGCCTCTTGAGCGAGACGTTCGTGTCTCGCGTCGCCGGTGTAAACGGCGAGTCCGCAATGAAAGGCGTGATAGCTGTGGGAAACGCTTGGTTTTAATTCTGTCGAACGTTAATATCCCCTTTGTTAATATCTATGGAATTAACCGGAAATGTCGCGGCGCGCTGTAATTTCCGGTGTGGGTCGGTAAAGTAGCGCCGAGACGCGACGGGCGATCGATCGCCGCAGTAGTGTCGTGGTCCGGCTTGTTCAGCTCGCGGTACGAGCTGGAACCTCTTGGCAGTCCCGCTCGCACTAGGATACTGCAGGAAACTGCACCGTGGATGGAGCTCGTTCGTTTCGCACCTCGCTTTCGTTTTAAACCTCAATTAAGCGGCCAATTTAATCCCGTCCCGTTGATACGAGAACGCGTATTCGTAAAACCAACTGGATTTCCGAGAGAGGCAGATAGATGTATTTAACGCACCCTGGGACTGGTACCCTCAAGCGCAGCTAAATCCTAATTAATTATAATAAATCATTACAAAAGATAGCTAGAAAAATACAAAAAATACAACTTTAAAAAAATATACGTACAAATTTGAAAAAAGTTTAAAGAATAGCAAGAGAGAAAGAGAGAGAGAGAGAAATAGATTGAGAGGGAGATTGCATTCGGGTAGGTTATAACTTAACGATTGTTTGAATATGCATTAGCGTAGCATCCCTTTAATCCCCGCAGCCTATAAATGGTAATTACGTGAGTGGCGCTTCCGAACGGAAAGGGTCGCATCCTTCTGCCCTCCCCCTCTCCCCTCCGAAACGAGAGAATGTTTCACTGTAACTCTGCGATATTAAGGTCGTTCTACATTAGTTGCAAGCAGCCAATCGCAAGATCGCATTGTCGCAAAGCGCAAAACTCTTGCGATATGAGCTTCTACATTTCAATCGTTAGTCGCATGTCACAGCCAATAAGTGACGAGAATGTTTCATTAACATCCATAAGACTCGGTCACAGGAAAAAAGAAAACCGACGTTAAGATGAACATGCAGAGCAGTACCTACGTTTAAATATGGAAGCGAACAAACAAAAACAGACAGGTAAAGTTGACGCTATAAACCTATATATGCGGAACTCGACACTGATTGGTTGTCGCAACATCGCAGAGGCGCAAACTTTGGACTCTGGCAAACCTTGCGATTGCTGCTTGCGACTAGCTTACAACCGGAAATAGTGCTGCTTGCGATCATGCGATTGGCTGCTTGCAACTAATGTAGAATGACCTTTACGTGTGACAATATGCATCGCACTCGTGACGAGCTCGACGGGCAAAACGTGAGATAGAGTCTCGGCAAATATCTGCCGAATAAAAAAATCGTTGGGCGTTTCGCGTAATGTGCCTTGGAGAGCCACTCTATCCTCGCATAGATGGTATTGCCCGGCTTATCTATCGACCGGCTCAGGCGCGATGATAACGCGCGATGACGAAAAACGGAATAAACGTGCCTCTCGGCGCGTCCGCTAACGTATTATCCGATATTTCACGGCGATGGAGCCCGCGCGCCGTCCCGAGCGCCGTAAAACTACGTGACGATTTGAACCGCCGCGTTTATAACGTCATAATTCTCGTCCGTGGGTTACGGTCAGCGTAATCGAAAGTCATAAGGCTCCTCGTCGTCGCTTGTTCGAGGCCGGAGCCGCTGTCAATCGACCCGACTAGACGTATGTATGTACAACAACCGTCTAACGGCCGGATATCTCTCAAACATCCCGCGAGGCTGTCATCCGCAGACACGCATGCCGTCACCGGTGTCGCGCCAGTCGTGTGTGCCTTGCATGAAAATAAGTACGCGGCCCGATAGTTGCGCGCAACGATGTTTCCATCCCCATCAAGCGGTTACGGAACTCGGAGATGCGCGAAGCGCGCACAGCCGCGAAATTACCCAACACGTGTAGATACACGGCAAGTTCCACGGAGACAACCGATCTTTGTTATAACGAAAGCTTCCTCGATCAGCGCGGAGTAGACTTTGCCGTGATGGAAATGTCGAAACAACGGAGAGAGCCGATCGATTTATTAGTATAATGCCGAGATAAATTAAAAATAAAGGATAAGCGTAGGTGAGCTAGTGAGATAATTGAATATTAAACAATTCTGAAATGAGTCTCAAAAAAAGGACTCAATGTGCGTAGAAAAAATGGCAACCATTTGTGGCGTCAAGGTAAAGCAATAGCTTGTATAATACCACATCTCTCGAGATTCTTCATTAGCAATTTCAATTTTTACGGGATTTAATGTAGAAAATTTCAACTCGGTTTTTGCTGAGATACTTGAAATCCGGCAGTCTTAAACTGAAACGGTTAGCTTAAGCGCGGAAGCAGCTTGCTAAATCTTGATTGAATTTAGGCTGCGCGAAATTAGGACAGAGTTTACGCGTCTGCGGTGTAATTCGACTTAAGCCCGGATTACGCGCGGTCACTGTCGCAATCGCAGCCGATTTCGAGTCTGCGCGCCAAACGCTTCACGTAACGAAAGAACGGACCACTGTTTCGCTCGAATCTGAATATTTAATTAGTTCCGGACTGCGCTTAAAAAAGGAAAAAAAAAGTAGTCGCAATATTGTCAAATACTTTTTTGGAATTACGTTTAATCGGATTATTACGCCGCTATTACCGGCCCCACGACGTACGCGCAGAGTTTAATTAAATTTATGAATGGCACGACCGTCGACGGAGAGGTGAATTTATTCGCGGATCGTCGCTCCTAACATATTAATATTAATCTAATTTCACAAATTCGTAATAATCGTCACGCAGGAAGAAACTGAACTGTATGCCGTGACATTCACGAATATAATCTAACGTCAATTAACGGGTGTTTATCACAACCCAGGAAATTAATATGTGCTTTCGCGTTACCGCATTGAAGATCTTCCGCTGCAATGCACGTCGATACGTTGCACGCTATTGCGATATTGATCGGGCAGTCATTAACGGAGCAATTGCACAACGGGAACGATCGTAATACGCGGTGATTCGTTCGTTTGCTCGGTTTATCTCTTCGTCGTCGCCGTCGTCGCGAGACTCGTTCGTCGCGCTTTTTCCGCATTCGTCGTCTTCGTGTCTTTCTCTCTTTCTCTCTCTCTCTGTCTTCCTTTTTTTCCGACAAATGTCGACAATGCATTGTCCCGTTTGCGTTACGGATAATTTTATTTAGACATGGGATTTTTCGCGGAACTTCACAGACGCAAGGTGAACAGCGTGAGATTATAGCCGCGGGCGAGCAACACGCTCCGCGTCAGTTCGACGGGAGCGGGCTTTTAGAGCAAACAAAAGCGAATCCCGCTTTTATAGAAGATTAATGCCTCGGCCACGGATAAGCTGTGTACGCTTACTCGCTGCAAAGGCCAACGCGTTTTCGAGGAGGTCAAAGAGATGCGCGCGGTAGCTCGACACGCGTGATGGAGTGCAACTTAAAGCGGCGTCTCTCTTTTCATGGCGATAAATAACAGAAGAAAGGAGAGTCAAAGAAAGAGAGAGAGAGAGAGAGAGAGAGAGGATGCCATGACGCGCGCGGCCACGATGGATGATATCAACTCGTCATCTGTGCGTTCGCAAAACAGACGTGCGATGGTGGCACGATTGCGCACGTTTGGCCTCGGGAAACGATTTGGACGGTGTGTTAACAGTCCTCGTCGACAGACCGCCGCCGCGTCGTCGATATCGCCGGCGAATCGTTCATTACAGTGGCCGATGATAGTCGATAATTGGCTCGACATTAAGTCGGCAAAGGACGAGTCACGGAAACGAATATACACAGTCCCGCGTTTAATGGTCGACTGGAACTCGTCGATTTAACTCCGCGCGAGGCCCGCCGCGTTTCTCTTCCGGCCGTTTGATGAGCACACAGGCTATTAATTGATGGGTACATAGCCGCCGCCATTAAGTGCGCCGCGTGATAAATAGGCGAAGCTCGCATTATCGCGGCAACAGCCGTGGCGGTGGTTTTTATCGGCGACGCGAAAACATCGGGGCGTCATAGTGAGGGGCCGTCTCGGGCACGCAGCGGGTTTATGCGTCGCTTGCAGCGCACTTTTATATCGCTTCGGAATTTAAAGCCGCCCTCGAATTGATTTAATCGTCCGTGCGCAACTTTACGATTGCGTCCATCGACCGACGCAGCTCTCTCTCTCTCTCTCTTTTTCTTTCTCGAATACGCATCTCGTATCCGAGCGTTTTATGCATGTAGAGGATACGATTTTTCCCTTCTACTCCTTTTTTCTCGATGAAATCGAACCATTATTTGTGTCCATAATCTGATATCATGGTCTCAACAGTGCATTCTGAAGCGTCCATTTTTAGGAGAATTTTACTGAAAATCTATATTACATGCAACGTGAACTCTGTAAATCTTCAGACAACTTTGCCCTAAAAAGGAGAAGGAAAATTTTGGAATGCAAAATAGCTCTAGTTTCAAACGAATTTCTCGACGCATATGTATCAGTGATACGCACTTACAGTTGCATATCTTTGAATGTATACTTTGAACACACTTTGTTTTTTCTATTCCTTTGTTGCTAAATTTTTTATTGCCCTTACAATAAGAAATTTTGATCCAAACAGCTGAGTAATGGTTCATAAATGCAAATCTTTCAATTAATCATGTTCTCAATAAAAAATTCTAAATAATGCACAATAACACTAAGAAAGAAATGTTTGGTAGTTATAACTGTAATTACATATAGAAACAATTACAATATAAAAATAATTACTGTAGTTTTAACTATAATTAAATATAGAAATAATTCCTACGAATTATATTTTTTATTAAATTCTACTATAATGTTAGTAGTAAGATCCTTATATACATGTAACTGCAGTATTTTCGTGTTAGAACTAACGAAAAGTGCGATTGAGGCCAAAAATAATTATAAGTTTAGTTAAATCGGCTATTGTTTTCTCTCAGTGTACGAATACCGGCCTTAGAATATAATATAAATCTTCCAAGTGCTGCTTTCTACGTCCAATAATGTTCCCTGGCAAGGAACAATCTTGTTCATATTTCCCAACGCTTCCTTTTCTGTTCAATCTGATTATTGTACGAGATTCAAATTGAAATCTCCGTAAACAGCATTGTTTGACACGTTATCTTTACCTTTACAACTTCTTCCTTATCAGCTCCTTTTATGATACACAAATTTGTAGACACATTGCGCACAATTGTTTGGAACTAGGCCTAGTAAATGTTAAAGACCATTATGCCGGATTGTGTGCCGGAGATACGGTGAGCTATTGTAGAATTATATTGCAACGTGACTTCGGATAGACTTGCTTTGTTGTCGAGATTGTTAGGGGAGGATTCCACTCGGCGTCATCCGCCTCGAGTTGCAAGACACGTGGGTGGATCGATCTTGCTCGCGCGTTCGGTCGCGTGTTATTCAATATTCGGGAGTCAACAGCGACGCTGCGCTTCGCGACGCAATACAGATTGCAACGCAATAGTAAAGATATAAAGATAACGCGGTGGCCGATTTAGAAGGGATTAACTTCCTTGTAGCCGCATAAAATTGCACGGTAAACGAGAGCGCGAAGCCGCGGAAATACGGCGTTACACGTCAAATACATGGGCCGTCAAAGGGAATCGCTGTTGAAACGAGCGCGGAATAAATTTCGCACGCCGCCCGGCGATGTTTGCGCACCCTGCCTGAGAATCGATCAATCGTCAAATGTGTGCCGGAGACACCGTCTGCCATCGGTTTTCTTTCCTTTATCGTCTGCTCTCTGCGCACCGGCACGACGTAGGCGGCGAACTTCGCCTACATTGTACGTAACTCGTCCGCATTGACTATTATATCTTCGAGCAAACTACGCGCGGCCGTACCTTCGACAAAGTACAGGCGAGTACATTAATTCGTCAGCCTCACGACACAGTCGCAAGTCGTTCCGTGTTATAGTCTAATGAATACATACATATGCTTGTATTACAAGCGAATGATTTCATCCTGGAAGGGAAAAAAGAAAGAGATCCCTTCCACGAGACGGATGGACAAAAAGGGATAGAAACAAAAAGGATAGAGAGAGAAAGAGAGAGAGAGAGAGAGAGAGAGAGAGAGACAAAAAAGGAAAAAATGGCAAGTGAGATCCTCATGGCGATTTCACCTACGACGGGCGATGAAGAAAAAGGGAGGCTCGAGGCAGAAAGGGGTGCGTGTTGAAAAGGGTCGAAACGGCTGCGGCTGCCTACTCGCGACAGGACTATCTTCTCTCGTTAGATTGACGTCTCTCCCTTTTGCAGGCACGTGCGTCTAACCGTAATCAGAATTGGGCTTCTTCCTACTTCCTCTTCTCTTCCGCTTTCCTTCCTTCCTCACGTTCTCCGTCGTCGTCAGAGTAGAATATCACGAGCAGAATGCATTTGCATTTATAATACGCCGGCTATACTACACATAGACCGTCTAGTCCGCTATTATACCGTTTCATTATAATCTCTCTCTCTTTCTCTCTCTCTCTCTCTCTTTGCCTTCTCCTTCTTTAGGGTTCTAATCACAAGGGCAAGAAAAGCCGAGGTTGGCCTTTCTTTACATTGTAAAACACGACGAAGAGAAGCGTAAATCCGAGCAAGCGCGCGCGTCAAGGCGTCCGCTTTAAGAAATTCGTTATCTCGGAAAGGTCTCGGGAATTTTTACTGCCGCGAGCGTAGTGCCACTTCTCCTTAAGTACTGTGCATTACTTTCAATTTGAAAATTTGCACAACGCTGTAGCGCTTTACATTCACGATTATGCAATATTACGAGATTTACTGCGACAATTACACAGTAATAAATCGCGTTTTCTTGGCTTCTTGCGCGCCATCAACGCTGCAAGATGAACTTTCATCATCATCGACTGAATTTTCTTCTATACGTCTTCATCTAATTTTTATTGTAGTTTCCATGATTTATTACTCTGACGTGTGCATCGCCCCGTGCATTGCGAAAACCGAGGATCACGAGCTCAAAGAGAATCGTAATTCACTTCTTGACAGGAAAAAAATTGTTTTTAGACGTAGAATAGGGCTCTTCTTCCGCGTTTGCTCTTCTCCCACGGGATATATTTAGATAGGCCGGCTGATTAAGCGGTTTGCCGGCTTAGTAAACGAGAGGGTTCGTTTCGAGAAGATGGGGTAGCGTCGCGGAGGGGACTAATGATCAGGGGCTCATATGTCCGTGGAGATTTCGGTCAGCGCGCGACGAAGATAAAGAGTTATCGCCTCTGGAGTGGGGAATGGCGCGAAAAATATACGAGTGAGCGCCACAGCACAAAAGAAACGTGGACGAAATAGTTGGTGGGAAGACATTTGTCGAATTCACCGAGCAAGCAAGCACGCGTGGTGTCTGCTCTCCACATTTCCGATCTTTAAAGACCTTCTTGTGTCGCGATATTGATCGAGGTCGTAAAGAATCGTCGATTTGTTACAGATTTGTTACTTCTTCGACGTCGAAGAAGTGAATAAAAATCTTGCACGTTTGGCCTTTCCTCGGCTTATCCGGAAGAGGCAAGTACGTGAGGGATGAATCTCGAAATACAAAAGAGACACAACAACGCGTAACAATATATAATTGAACTTTTAGCATTTGCCGTCTTAATTTTAGCGATATATATATATATATATATATATATATATATATATATATATATA